>NC_069507.1:86862740-86882740 GCF_027579735.1 Bombina bombina | reverse complement strand
AAGCATATGGAGTCCAATTGTAGGTGTGTGCTTTTCATTAATAACTGCAGCAGTTACTCCTTTCTGGATCAGTCAACACAACCCCTTTAGTCTCTATGCTGGGGTTTTAAATCATCTGATCTCACCCCTCCCCTTTTTTATTATTTATCAGTCATTGGTGAATATTGGAAACGCCCACGACCTTGTCCTTTTTCATTGGATTATCTTATATTTAACAGCCAAAAGGCTTTCTGGCTGTAGTTCTCTCAACATAACACCGGGTGGCAGCATTACAATTAGACAGTACAAATAAATGCAGCATGACAAAGAAATACAGTTATATATTAAAACATCTTTCTTTAAAATGTATAATAACTGCCATAATTTCTTGCACCAGTCTCTCCCAATATCAATTATAGGTGAAGCGGCATCAGATTAATTTCCTGATCGTTTTGATATGAAACATCAAATACATCTAGCATTATATTTTAAAAGATGTATTTGAAACGTTATAAACATTTATTGCACATTCATATGATATGATATTTCATTTCATGCCGGCATTCCATCTGAAATAAAGTAATAAGTGTCATTAATTATTTCTTTCCAGGTCCACAAATATTTATTTAAAAACACAGAGGCTAAGTAAGATCTTTTATGTTTTCAAAACATATATATATATATATATATATATATATATATATATATATATATATATATATATATATATATATACACATATATATGCACATTCATTTCTATGTAGATTTGAGATTATCTGTCTGAAAAATATAAACAAAACAGAGGTTATTACACATTTTTTGACTGACTAAAACAGTTACCTCCCAAGCTTAGCAAATACCCATGTAATAATAATATAGAATTAGACAATTTCCCAAATTTCTATATTTAATACATTCTGGGGCATGTATTTAAACAGAGAGAGAAAAAAAAGTTTATTTGCTGTCTGCTTACGTGAACTTCCAGTGTCACACCTCAGCATCTGTCTTTGTTTTCTCTGTATTATCTTAATCACCACATCTGGTATTTCCCAGGGTTAGTACTCACACAGCATGATCCACTCAAATAAATTTGTGCTAATTATCAGTTCTTTGAAGAATGTTTGTATCTCTCACATTTCTTCAGACGGATCGGCATTTCTCTTGGAGGAAATCCATATATTTGCCTGTATCCTGAAACTGTGTTATATTTTAGTTCCTTGCTAAATTATACAATTGCATAATTTAACATATTGAGTGTGTGAGATCTCCCAGAGATAATCCTTTGTTCTCCTTTCAGCCAAGAATGTCTCCTGTGCAATTGGAGTGGGGGAGATCTCTTAGAAATAATCCTTTGTCCTACAGATCATGTGCACATCCACAGATTTATTAAATAAAGATAAATATACTTCTATATATTATTTAATAATATTTCAAATACCTTGACATAAATCCCCCTTTCTAATTCAAAAATATGTAGGACACATGTATTTGAATTGGATCAAAGTTAGTGGTATTTGGTGAGGATGTTGACCGTACACATCATGGACAGTCTTCTATGTAGATAGTCTGTCAATTTTGAACCTTCATGTTTATCAGTTAGGCATCTTTAAACTACAGTATGTCTTTAGTTCATTTGGGGATATGACACTTCATTCTCCCTCTATGACTTGTAGTTGGGATCTGGGATGACACGCTCGCAATTGATTGATATGGACCCATTTATCTATGAAACTTTCATTTTTGGGGATCCGTATTTTATAGGCCACTGGAGATATTTTGTCAGTAATGACGAAAGGACCTTTCCATGAGGGAAGAAATTTCTTCTCCCTAACCTGATCTCTTCCAAAGTTATAAAGATAAACTTTATCATTTATTTCATATTCCTTTTTGGATGTTTTGAGATCATAATAGGTTTTAGTGGCAGTTGCGGCTCTTTCTAAATTCCTTTGAGCAAATGCAAAAGCATATTGCAGGTGCTTTCTTAGGTTTTCCACATATTGATGCGTATTGGCAGCGTTTATCAAGTTTTGGTCTGATGTACGGTACAGCAGATGCTGAGGTAGAACCATTCTTCTACCCGTCATCAGTTCAAAAGGTGACATCTTGGTAGCACTACTTGGAGTTGCTCTTAATGCCATTAAGACTAGAGGTAGTTTTACATCCCAGTCTTTACCTGTTTCACTCACAAACTTTTTGAGGATTTTAACAATAGACTGGTTGTAACGCTCTACACCACCACTTGAGGCAGCTCTATAAGCAATATGGAGCTTTCTTTTAACCCCTAGTATTTTCCACATTTTTGTCATCACTTCGCTAGTGAAGTGGGTCCCCCGATCTGATTCGATTCTTTGGGGCAAACCAAATCTGGAAAATACATGGTTGATGAGCAATGCTGCACATGTTTCAGCACTATTGTTAGGTGCACTAATGCACTCTACCCATTTAGTGAACAGGCATGTCACTGTTAACATGTACTTGTTACCTCTTGATGACCTTGTTACCGGACCAATAAAATCAATTTGTATATCTGACCATGGCATTACCATCCCCCTTTTCTGCAATGGCGCTCTATGCGTTGGTGCAGTGGGTTGGAACTGTGGGCAGATTAAACACCCTTGACAGTAGGTTTGAACATCTTTCAACATGTGTGGCCAAAAAGCGTAATCACGTAATATTTCATATGTGAGTTTGGCACCACGATGACCAGATGTGGGAGCATCATGGGCATGTTGAAGCATTAGACCTCGGAACTTGGTGGGTACTACCCACTGCTGGATGCCAGTTTTGGAGGTTCTAATTAACAAACCATCCTGTAATTTGAATTGTGATTTAGATTTTATTAAGATTCTAAGATCTTCCTTGCCAATACAATCATCTTTTGAGATGGGGTTGCTTTCAGGATCTTCTATGTGTTTATAGAAGATGCCTACAATGGGGTCTTCTTTTTGACTAGTGATCAGGTCCTCACTAGGAGAATCCTGACTCCATTGTACCAAGTTAGGCTCACTCTGTTGTTTTGCCTGGTTTCTGGTGATGGCTTCTACCTGAATTGCACCCATTAAGTGGCCAATATTAAGGAGTTCTCCAGTTATGGCTCCTTGTTTGGCTAATGAGTCCGCAAGGTCATTTCCTTCCTTATCAGGACCTAGAACTCTGGAATGACCCTTGGTCTTTTTCCAGTGTATGGTTAAATCATTGGATACTACCAGATTATCAATCTCGCAGAACAACTTGCCATGCTTGACTGGTTTGTTATTGCTTTTCTGCATGCCATTTCTTTTCCAAGTTGGCAGGTATTCAACAAAACTGTCACGCACATAATTTGAGTCAGTTATGATCACAAATTCATGAATACCATGTTCAATAACCATTTCAATGGTTTTGAAAACAGCAGTTAGTTCTGCAACCTGACTGGATCTTGGTCCAATGTTGAAACCTATAGATATATTTGGGAATCCATTTGTCCCAGTTATACCAATGCCAGCGACTAATCTGCGCTCATTACCAATAGTGGCATGGTAAGAACAACCATCAACATATACCCAAGGTAATGTTTGACAATTTTCCTCATTGTACATTTTATATGGAGAAAGCAATTGTTCTTCCAGAAAATCATCTTCTGATAATTCTTCCCCAGGATCTCTAGCAGTACAGTCGTGGAGCTCAGCGAGAGCTTGTGCGACTGGATTCTTTTTATTCTGCCTGTAGCGAATTTCTAATGGCCAGCCTTGCAAGGAAAGAGTCCACGCTGTTATGCGGCTATTAGACAAATTCCCATCTCTTATTCTCTCACTTTGCAAATATAGCAAAGGCTGGTGGGCCGTTTCTACAATAATTTTCTCGCTCTGTATATAGCTGCGGAAATTTTGTAGAGCCCATACGGTAGATAAGAGGGCTTTTTCGCAATCGTTAAACTTTATTTCTACTGGGGATAGATTTTTGCTTGCATAAGCAATGGCTTTGTTCAAATTATCATGCTTTTGGTATAAAACAGCACTCATGCTTACATCTGTGTACCCTGTTTCTAAGTAGAAAGGTTTGCCACCTTCAGGGTACGCTAAGCAAGGTGCTTGAGTGAGTTTTCTCTTCAGCTCTCTGATGGCTGTCTCTTGAGACTCACTCCAGTGCCATTTCACCTCTTTCTTTAGGAGAAATAGTAGTGGTTTAGCTAATTCTGCATAATTATCAATGAATTTGCGAGAATAATTTGTCATACCCAGGAATGATCTCAATTCCTTTAAGTTAGTTGGGTTTTTAGAATTCACTATCGCTTCCACCTTTTTCTTCTGGGGATTTAATCCGTCAGAGGTAACTTCATGTCCCAAGAAGTTTACACGAGTGCGGCACCATTGAGCTTTTTGTAGCGATAATTTGACACCTGCCCTTTTAAGTTGGCTGAGGACGTGTTTAAGCTCTGCGACGTGTTTTTCAAAGTCTGTGCTTTTGATTAAAACATCATCAACATAAGATAAGGTCCCCCTTTCCAGTGCATCAGGCATAGCCTTATGCATGAATACAGCAAATTCATGTCCAGAATTTATGTATCCAAATGGAAGTCTCGGGAAAGCATATTGGACCTTTTGGAAAGAGAATGCCAGCTTATATTGGTCCTCTTCATGTACCTTTATGGTCCAATATCCCTGCGCACAATCAATGGCAGTGAATATTTTGGATCCCTGCATTTGTGCTAGGCATTGGTCAATATATGGCACAGGCCAGCCAGACATGTATACTCGTTTGTTTAGCTGTCTTAAGTCAGCACACAAACGCCATTGTCCATTGGGCTTAAGGACACCTAGAATAGGATTATTATAAGAGCTGTGCACCTGTCTGATAATACCTCTTTCTTCTAAATTCCTTATGATCTCTGCAAGAGAATCATATGAGGCTAAGGGAAGTCTGTATTGTTTGACAAATACAGGTGGTGCATCGGGATCTGTTTGTATTCTTGCAATGTGCAAGTCTGTAGTACCACAGTCATAAGAATCCTTAGCGAAAATATCCTTGTATTCCATTAGGAGTTCTCGCAGCTGTTGGCGTTCATCATCGCTGGAACAGCCATTAGCTAAGGATATTTGCTCTTCGACTATTTGCTGAAATCCTGGAAAGATTTCAGGCTGTCCTATTTCATAGGCTTCTTCCAATCTAGAGGTGAGATCCCCTTGGTTATAGTTTACATTTCTCCCATGACTCTGGGTATTGGGGTAATCTTGCTGTTTGATTGGCTGATCAAACACTAGAGAGGCTTCTTCAATTTTACAGATGCCTTCCTCTGAGCTGAAGGGATAAATAGACTGAACATTAAATAGACCCTCTGGCATAGATGCAAAGGATTGTTCTATTAATTGTTCTTCATTTAGGTATCCTTCAGGTATTAGCCCAATTACATTATTCTGGAATCCAAAAGTGTAATAACTTGATTCCAGTGCATATCCTATGGTAGTTCCCTTGGATAATGTTATATCCTGTGGGGTCATGTTGTGCACAATAATATTTATTGGAATAGTTCCAATATTCACCATAGGAGTGTAGGTTACTGTAACACCCAGATTTTGTATTCTATGGGAGAGGCAAATCAGTGTTTCAGAAGTTTTTAATTTCTGACCTCTCTTTACCTGTATGGGTAAGAGAAATTTATCAGCCCCAGTAGGAATTATGATATCGCTAGATGCATGCATATTCACAGCATATGGCAATTGCTGGTTTGATTTCAGGGCTGCATTTTCATCCTGAAATACTTCAGGGTCCCCCTTTAACCTGCTCCAGAGGCAAGAATTAATCAGATCTATTTGTATGGCATATCTATGTAAGATATCATTGCCAATGTATATTTGATTATGGGGAATATTTAAAACTAAAAACAGGTGCTTCACTGACTTATTACCTATAGAGATAGATAATAAGCACTTAGCTGTGATGTTATAGCTTTCAGACCTGTCATCCAGGCCGTTGACACAGTGGTCTTGGGGAGAAAGATATTTAATCACTTTAGGTTCAGCTATCTGCGCTAATAAACCTTCGCTTATATAGCTAGCTTCCTGTTTTAAGTTTATTTTAGCATACTTGGTTTTACCAAGGTCATGTACTTGTATAGGGATAAATAGATCCTCTTTAACTCTCTCAATCCCTGTGAGGTATTGAGTGTGGCCTCCCCCCTTAGGGATTTTAGGATCCCCCTTGTGGAGTGATATGGTTATATATTGCCATCTAGGGAGATATTCGCTATCTTTCCGGGCGAAATTTTAAAAGTATTACCATCAGAGCCACTAAAAGGAGTCTGATCATCTATTTGTAGAATAGTGATTTCAGGTACAGTTATTCCTGAAATGAATCTCCACAGCATCTGGTTTCTCTTCTACCACGTGACAGCTATGTCGGGCGTGAGATATACCAGATTTTTCATAATTGATAGGCCGTTTAACTTGTGACCAAATTACATTATTTATGCAATCAATTATGGTGCTTAATCGTTTCAGGAGATCACTACCAATAATTAAACGATCAGTTGGCAGATCCACTATAATGACAGGGTGTCTTATGACCCTGTTCCCCAATTTAAATTTTAACCATGCAGTACCGTAGACCTTTAGGGAGTCACCCCCAACACCTATTAGAGAACCGTCAAATTCTTTTATTTTAGGTTTGTGCGGTGTTAGCTTATTTAGCTGTGTGTAGTACCTGTGGGATAAGATAGTTGCCTGTGACCCAGTGTCAATTAATCCCCTGATAGGGTTGGAGACTGAATCTTGCAGCTCAACTAATACATAATATCTTCCTGCAGTTTCTACCATTTCACACATAAAATTGGCATTCTCACACATCTGTGGGCTTCGCCACGTGTTACCTGAATTCGCTGTGTCATTCGATGCAGAGGAACCTTCATACCTACCTGTTTCCTCTATGACAGGGTCGGCTGGATTCTTTTGTACTGCATCTGTGGAGATAAGGTTAGGAGAGAGCTGCAAAGGAAGAGATTTGTTAACTTTTCCCGGATAAGGTTGCCTGTCATCACAGCTAAATTGTCCGTTTTCGGTCTGTGGGGAGAGAACATGATTAGTATCATTGATATTTATTATTACATTTTGCATATCTCTCCCCTCCCCTTCAGATGATACTGCAGTATTTATGACTGTGCCTGTGGTCCACTGCTGACCACTGGTTGTACCCCTAAAAAAGTATTGTTCGGTTGCTGAGCCGTAGATTTTTGACTCATATTAGCGATTTGTTCGCTCAACCGATTTAACTGGGTAAACAGCATATCTACCTGATTGTACAAGTTGCCTCTACCCCTGGGCCTATCTCTTGGTGCCTCATTGTACTGATTCCTGGACCATTGGGTTCCCTCAGAATCAGGGCCGCTATTTCTATTCTGGCGTGGTTGCCCCTGGGGTTCAGCTTGTTCAGCATTAGTACTTTGGGGAGCATTATATACCTGGGGTGTCTGGTTACCCTGAGAATATCTTCGCCGTCTATTGTATCTACCCTTGCGCGGATACCAATTATTTGGTGGGTATTCTCTTTGTGAGTAATTATTCACCTGATTATGTCCCCCACTTTGGTT
This sequence comes from Bombina bombina, assembly GCF_027579735.1. NCBI lineage: Eukaryota > Metazoa > Chordata > Amphibia > Anura > Bombinatoridae > Bombina > Bombina bombina. Next base: position 86,875,198 of record NC_069507.1, on the reverse strand, counting down.
ATAGTCTCCCTGCGCCTCAACCTGTGTAGGGGGAGGGGCGGAATTAAACCTCTGTGGAGATGGCCTGTTTTGACTGGCCACCTCTGCATAAGTTCTGTTTTTAGACTCCAAATTGAGGGGTTTAGGTGACACCCTAGTTTCTGCTACAATTTTGGGTTTTGATTCCTTTTTAACCCCCTGCTCACTGGACTGCTGAATAGAGTATAACTTTGTACTCTCTTTGATCAGCCATTCCAATGAGCAGTCTTCATCAAAATCTCTAGCTAAGTTGATTTTGATGGGTGTAGGCAGTGCTTCAAAAAATAAATTTACAAATTCTGAGCCATCAAATTTGGGATTATCTTCAGCCATACTGTACGCATTTTTCAATACAGAAAGGAATTCGATTGGACTCTGATTCGCATGACACTTTAAACCATATACCGCTATCTTCGCGGCAGTTTCAGTGCGATATTGCCCGAATTCTTTTCTGCATTGTCGTTTTACCCCATTCCAGGAATGAATATTCATATCCTTTAGTGAAGCAAAGAATTTGTGATGCTTACTGTCAAATACCCAAGGCAGAAATTCAATTTTCAATTTCTCACTTGTAACATTCATTATAGCTAACGCATTTTCAAAAGCCTGTAAATGATCAATTACAGATGTTGTTCCCTTATTGGAGAATATAGGTACTGTGCGTTGTACGAAGGTGATTATTTTATGGGAATCATAGACTTTATCAGACTTATTTTGGGATTCTCTGTTAGAGTTTCCCTCCCCCACATCAGCTGCGCTACAGCAATCCTCTGGATTTGCATCATGAGGTGACTGCTTATTTGGGAAATCTACTTCTGACCCGTTAGGGGTCATTTGTCTATACTGTTCCATATGTTTTTGTACCTCGTCCCTGACGCGTTCGCTAAAGGAGTTAGCATTATCTGCATTATTCTCACTGCTAATATAGGGGTTTTCATTATGGCGATATGACCTTTTTAAATCGCTTAATTCTCTCTGGCTTTGCGCAAGCTGTTTATTTAAATCTTGTATCTGTGCGATTAAGTCTGTATTATGCTTATCTAAGGCTGTTAGGTTTTGGGCAAGTTCATCCATTTTATTTTTGGCTATTTTTAAACCCTCTTCGCGTCTGCGCAAGGAACGAATACTATTTTCTAGCTCCTGTACTTGCAGTCGTTTGTCTGTGACACAAAACAACATTTCATCAATCATGCATATTGAGGGGCCAGAATTTTAGTATTAGTTCGTCTCGCTTTTTGAGAGCCTTGCATTGATTAATCATTAATAATTCCTGGAAGAATTCATTCTCTTCATTCCACATATTATTATTAACGGTAATATTTTTAGCCCTAGTTTCAAGCATATCCACAAAATCATTTAATTTACCAGCAATATTTAACTTCCCTTTAATGTAACTTAAGATATCTTTCTTAAGGACCTGACCTTTAGTAATGGGTATTGTAATGGGACCAATTTCATCGCTATGTATAGAATTAAATGAGTCACTTCTGGCTACAGACATTACTGTATTGGTTTAGTATTTAGTTAAACTAAAACGCTAATACAATTTTTGTCAATACAAAGAGAGAAAAATTTTAAATTTAAAAAAAATATATTATTAATTTTGAAATATGAAAAATTAATATTCCGAAATATGAAAAATTAATAATTTTAATTCATTTTGAAAATATGAAAAATTAATAATTTTGATTAATTTTGAAATATGAAAAATTAATATTTTTATTAATTTTTCAAAATTAATCTTTAATAATATTTCAAGATATTAATATCAATCTCGAAATATGAAAATTAATATTTCAACTTTTCAAAAATTATATCTTCAAAATATTAATATCGAAATATGCAAAAAAAATAATAATTCTCTCTTTTATAATAATTTCTATTTACTTACAAATATATTATATCAAATATGATGGAATATTAATAAATCTCAGCAGTGCCTCCAATTATTATGTCAGTATATTTATGAAAATCTTAGTAGTAATAAATCAGTTTATGGCAGGGTTACAAACACAATATAAAAAAAAATAGAAACCCTAATTAACCATGCATCTACTAGACCATACAATTAATATAAATACCTGAATTCTTTTATTTAGTTAATATCCATGAACATTTTTGAAATATATTTGCAATAAAAGAAATATGAATTAAATTTATATGCGTTTGAAAACCGACTATTAAGATATGCTATCCTTCTTACAAAACCCAGAAAAATATACCTTCACAATTCAGCCTTTTATTTATTTAACACAATGGGACTAAAAACCTTTAACATCCAAGCAATACAATTCTAAACAGTGTTTATAAAACAATAGGATAATATATATATTCTGCTATTTAACTGCAATTTATCCTAATACAAAATTAACTGACAATATCAGAACTTGCATAGATGAGTTACTTAGCCCATCAGACACAGATTTAAACAACAATACAATATATAGGCTGTGACTAGCAATTTTAAATACAATATACACTTCTGAATTATTATTATATATTTGCATAGATAAACAATTCGGGATTGGGATTAGTATAACAATACATAGGCTATGAAATGCTAACTTGAAATATTTCCTTAACTCTGCTACATACGGCAATAATAAATGTTTACTTTAAATGCTTGCATACAAACAGGCAGGCTAAGAGCTATTTAAGGTTATATAATACAATCTAAAAGCCCAATTTGTTCTTTCCAATTCAAAAATTGTAATTTTACTGTAGTAGCTATGCTTATAACTTATCTTACAAAAAAACTTGTATACATCACCCAAATAAACAGTAATCCAGTTTCCAATATTTCTTAACAGGTACAATTCACCTCAGAAATTCAAAATTGGGGTAAAGCATATGGAGTCCAATTGTAGGTGTGTGCTTTTGATTAATAACTGCAGCAGTTACTCCTTTCTGGATCAGTCAACACAACCCCTTTAGTCTCTATGCTGGGGTTTTAAATCATCTGATCTCACCCCTCCCCTTTTTGATTATTTATCAGTCATTGGTGAATATTGGAAACGCCCACGGCCTTGTCCCTTTTCATTGGATTATCTTATATTTAACAGCCAAAAGGCTTTCTGGCTGTAGTTCTCTCAACATAACACTGGGTGGCAGCATTACAATTAGACAGTACAAATAAATGCAGCATGACAAAGAAATACAGTTATATATTAAAACATCTTTCTTTAAAATGTGTAATAACTGCCATAATTTCTTGCACCAGTCTCTCCCAATATCAATTATAGGTGAAGCGGCATCAGATTAATTTCCTGATCGTTTTGATATGAAACATCAAATACATCTAGCATTATATTTTAAAAGATGTATTTGAAACGTTATAAACATTTATTGCACATTCATATGATATGATATTTCATTTCATGCCGGCATTCCATCTGAAATAAAGTAATAAGTGTCATTAATTATTTCTTTCCAGGTCCACAAATATTTATTTAAAAACACAGAGGCTAAGTAAGATCTTTTATGTTTTCAAAACATATATATATATATATATATATATATATATATACACATATATATGCACATTCATTTCTATGTAGATTTGAGATTATCTGTCTGAAAAATATAAACAAAACAGAGGTTATTACACATTTTTGACTGACTAAAACAGTTACCTCCCAAGCTTAGCAAATACCCATGTAATAATAATATAGAATTAGACAATTTCCCAAATTTCTATATTTAATACATTCTGGGGCATGTATTTAAACAGAGAGAGAAAAAAATGTTTATTTGCTGTCTGCTTACGTGAACTTCCAGAGTCACACCTCAGCATCTGTCTTTGTTTTCTCTGTGTTATCTTAATCACCACATCTGGTATTTCCCAGGGTTAGTACTCACACAGCATGATCCACTCAAATAAATTTGTGCTAATTATCAGTTCTTTGAAGAATGTTTGTATCTCTCACATTTCTTCAGACGGATCGGCATTTCTCTTGGAGGAAATCCATATATTTGCCTGTATCCTGAAACTGTGTTATATTTTAGTTCCTTGCTAAATTATACAATTGCATAATTTAACATATTGAGTGTGTGAGATCTCCCAGAGATAATCCTTTGTTCTCCTTTCAGCCAAGAATGTCTCCTGTGCAATTGGAGTGGGGGAGATCTCTTAGAAATAATCCTTTGTCCTACAGATCATGTGCACATCCACAGATTTATTAAATAAAGATAAATATACTTCTATATATTATTTAATAATATTTCAAATACCTTGACAGGGCATAATAATCTGCAAGCAACATGGAGGAAGTCATTAAAGCTTTGATCAATTCTAATGCTATACAGCAGGAGACTAACAGAAAATCTGCTGAAAATAGTGCAGCACTGCAACAGTTGGTCTTGGCCCAGTCAGAGAGTGCTATGCTGCTGGCTAAATCACAGAAGGAGAACACTGAATTGTTGATACAACAGATGGCTGCTGTGCAAGCTGAGACATTCAGGAAGACCCGGGAAGAGCAACAAAGTGCTACACAAACTCTGCAACGAGAGGTTCAAGCCATATCAGAAAAACTGAACTCTGAATATGTTGGTGGCAGCCGAGGTTCCAGAGTAATAAGGGCTAGTCATTATCTTCAAAAAATGATAGCAGCTGATGATGTTGAGGCGTATCTTTTGGCATTTGAACGCACAGCAGAAAGAGAAAAATGGCCGACAGTTGAGTGGGCGAGTATACTTGCGCCATTTCTTAGTGGTGAATCTCAGAAGGCCTACTTTGATTTAGAGCCAGCACAAGCCAATGACTATGAGAAATTGAAAGCAGAAATCCTTGCACGCCTGGGGGTGACTTCGGCAGTCCGTGCACAAAGATTCCATTCCTGGATGTTTTCATCTCATAATGCTGCAAGATCCCAGATGTTCGACCTTATACACCTTGCCAGGAAGTGGCTGCAACCAGAGGCTAATTCGGCTACCAAAATAGTGGAACTACTGGTGATGGACCGGTTTCAGCGTGGATTACCTGCTTCCCTGCAGCGGTGGGTTAATCAAGGTGATCCTCAAACAGATATATATATATATGTGTGTGTGTGTGATAGAAAATGGAGGGTCCAGCACAGGTACAAAGTTTGTAAAAGTGGTTTCTTATGGGGTGCACGTACGTCAGAGGGTCCTGCACACCACCTCAATAATAGAAAGGAATCCAAAAGGAAGACGTCAGCACCCACAGTTCATCAAAGTGTTTCCTTTATTTTACAGTGACATAGAAGACAAAAAGCAGCAACGTTTCGGATCCATCTGATCCTTAGTCATGTCTAAGGATCAGATGGATCCGAAACGTTGCTGATTTTTGTCTTCTATGTCACTGTAAAATAAAGGAAACAATTTGATGAACTGTAGGTGCTGACGTCTTCCTTTTGTATTCCTTTCTATATATATGTGTGTGTGCGTATGTATGTGTGTGTGTGTGTGTATATATATATATATATATATATATATATATATATATATATATATATATATATATATATATATATATATGTTTGTATATATATATATATATGTATGTTTGTATATATATATATATATGTATGTTTGTATATATATATATATATATATATATATATATATATATATGTATGTCTGTATGTTTGTATATATATATATATATATATATATATATATATGTATGTATGTATGTTTGTATATATATATATATATATATATATATATATATATATATATATATATATATATATGTGTATGTCTGTATATATATATATATATATATATATGTGTATGTCTGTATAAATATATATATATGTATGTCTGTATATATATATATATGTATGTATGTTTGTATATATATATATATATATGTGTATGTTTGTATATATATATATATATATATATAAAAGTCCAACGATAACCTGCACAACGGAGCGCTCATATAATCCTCTGTTCACTGAAGGTAAAAAGGCTCTATTAAGAAAGGGGAGGGCGGGATATTTAAATCCCTTACTCACAGGCTATGGCAGCTGTTGGTTCAGCGTGTCTGTTTCACACGCCAGAAAGTAAAATCCATGATCCACAAAAAGAACCAAAATAAGCGCTTCAAAGCCAAGGTTGATGAATAAAAAAACTATATATTTATTAGGACATCTAAAAACAAAGAGTGTCCAAAAAGGACAAAAGGTAATCCAGGTTAGTGTAGCAGGCACACAGAGCAGACATGTTTCGTGCTCAGGTAGCACTTGATCACTGCTTACCTGTGCACCTGCAGAGGCCTGCCTTTTAATTACACAAATTTAAAGTGGTACATTACACATTTCATTTAAACAACCTGAATAAATAATATCAAGAGTCAATCTGCATAGTTAATCTATGTAATATATATGGGAATATAATAAACTTTGCAAAGAATAGATATTATGTTGAAATGCATAGAAAAGTAATGAAGGCAATTTTTTTCCTTCTTTTATATTTTTTGAAAAGAGAAAAATACTTTAGGAGTGAAGAACAGATTTATGTGTCTCAGTTTAATACTTGTCATTAGAGTAGAGATATTTAGTGCAGTTGGTAACTGACTCTTGTTGTGCTTTCAAATCCTGCACTATCCTATAGCTATAGTCTATATCGTTAGCTAGTATATGTTATACAAATAAATCTAGATCTCTTCTCTTATTTATCCCTAAAGGATAACTAGTTTGTAAGGTCAGTATCCAAAAAACTTCTCTTTTATCTAGCATCATTTCCCTATTTCCTCCTCTGCTCCAGATAGGAACAAAATCTATGCCCTGCACCATTAGGGCATTGACATCTGCATTATGTTTTTCCTTAAAATGTCTTGCTACCGGAGTATCTGAACTCTCATCTTCTATGCTACGCAAGTGTTCTAAGAACCTTTCCTTGAGCGGCCTAGTGGTCTTTCCTGTGTACTGCATGAAACAGATTTTACAGGTTAGCAGATATATCACATGAGTGGTTGAGCAATTTATTGAATCGTTAATTTTGTGTTGTTTATGAGTTACTGAAGATGATATTTCATCTCCTTCTTTTACAAAGTTACAGGTCCTACATATTGGCCTCCTACACTTATAGAAGCCCCTCTTTCTTTGTAGCCAATTCTTGTTTGAAATAGGTTTTAGCTCAGAAGGTGATAGAAAGTTAGATAGAGTTTTACCTCTTTTTGATATAAAATTACACCCTTCCTGCATAATTTCTTTAAGTATAGGATCTGAATATAATATAGGTATAGAACCTTGCACAATTTTGCAGATCTTATTATATTCCAAACTATAGTTTGTAATAAATTTAAGTTTATTATGATATTTGTCAGTATTTGTGTGTTTCTTCCTATTCAAAAGATGTCTCCTCTGTATTTTATCCACAGTATTTTTAGCTTTTGTTAATACCTCATTTTTATAGCCTCTATCTTTGAGTCTCTCTAAAGCAATCTTTGCATGTTTTTGATATTCATCCTCTGTTGTACAGTTTCTTTTGAGTCTAATTAGTTCTCCTTTGGGTATTGCGCCAATAACATGTTTAGGGTGACATGAGTCATATTTTAAAGTGGTGTTTCCTGCTGTTGGTTTCCTAAATAATATAGTGTTTATGTTTTTGGAGTTATCATCAGTAAAGATTGTCAAATCAAGAAAATTAACATTGGTTGCACTATACTGGCTTGTAAATTCAATGCCACATTCGTTAGAATTTAGGTATTGACAAAATTCCTCTATCTCAGAATCATTTCCATCATATATAAACAGTAGGTCATCTATGTACCGAAAAAATGATATGATACGTAGTTTGTGGGGGTTTCTATCTCCAAAGACGTGGGACAGTTCCCACCAACCCATGAAGAGGTTGGCATAGGAGGGGGCAAATTTGGCCCCCATGGCTGTCCCACGTCTCTGGAGATAGAAACTGCTACCAAATTTAAAAAAATTATGTGTAAGCAAATACTCTATTGTATTGATCAGAAAGACCTTAGTAGGTGCTTCATAGTTACTGTAATTGTCTAGAAAAAAATCTATTGCTGTTAAACCCTTCTCATGTACTATTGATGTATATAAGGATGAGACATCTGCTGTAATCAGTCTGTAAGTTGGTTTCCATTGTATATTTTATAGCTTTCTTAATAGTGCTGTTGTATCTTGAATGTAGGATGGCAGATTGCACACTAGCGGTTGCAAAAAAGAATCAACTAATTCTGAGAGTGATTCATTAAGTGAGTTGATGCCAGCTATAATGGGCCTTCCGGGAGGTGATACAGGGTCTTTGTGAATCTTTGGGAAATAATGAAAGATAGGTATAACTGGAAATTCGGGGACAAGTGCTTCTTGTATGGACTGATTTATTATATTGTTATTTCTGGCATAATATACTAAATTAGTCAGTTGTTCTTTAAATTTTTTAGTTGGATTCTCCTTTAGTTTTACGTATACATTTGTGTCAGTTAATTGTCTAGCAGCTTCAGCTAAATAGTCTTTTCTATTTAGCACGACCACATTGCCGCCCTTGTCTGATTGTCTAATGATTAATTCCTCATTTTTAGTTAAAGACTTCAATGCTTCCTTCTCTGCATATGTAAGGTTAGATTTTTGTCTATATTTGGATTTAGTTTTATCTCTGTTGTTTTAATCTAGAACTCTGAGTTTGTTTTCTATAGTTTTTTGAAAGATGTCTAGGACTTTGGGTCTCATTTGTGTTGGGTAAAAGGAGCTTTTGTTCTTAATATGTTTAAGTGAAATCCCTTTTGTATCAGGCAGCCCTATTTTAGTTATGTGATTTTCCTGTTCAAGTGTTTGAAGATCATATACACTACACCAGTCTGAGAAATGCATCTTATCTATTTCAGTATTGTCAGTGCTATCTGTACCTTCTCTCATATCAGTAGTTTGCAGCCTATCTTCATCCTGAGCAGAATAAAAATGCCTACGCAATGTAATTTTGCGCACAAATCTATTGATATCTAAAATGGTGTCAAACATGTTGAAATGATTTGTAGGAACAAAATTGAGTCCTTTAGATAGAACTGAAGTCTCTAAACTAGTCAGATATTTAGAAGATAGATTAATAACATCTGAGTTCATGCATATTTCTTCTGTGTCTTTTGCGATCTGGTTGTATATGTTTTGCGCAGATTTCCCTTCTTGATTTTGTTTGGTACTTGAATGGATGCACATGCTCCTTCTTCCTTTTCCTCTTGCCCCTCTATGTGTTTTTTTATTCTTCCTGGGGGTTGAGATCTGTCCTGCCCGTTTTTTGAGGCTTGAAATACTGATTCAGACGCTGGTGTTGCATCCATGGTTCGCAAGACATTAGGAACATTACTTTCTTCTGTCACATCTCCATCAGATGAGTCAAACTCGTATTCTGTGTCAGAAAACGTTACTGTTTTTTCCTTCTTTTCTGATCTTTTATTTTGATAGTGACGTTTAAAGTACCTAGGTTTAGAGCTTTCCTCACTGCTCCATCTGTACACTTGCTTGGATTCATAATCCTTTTTATCACGTACCATCTTTCTAGACTTGAACTGCCAAAGTTCCTGTTTGAATTTATTCATATTTTTTTCAAACTGAATATCATATTTCTTGAAATCCACATTGTCTTGATGACTTTTTAAATTTTCTTGAATCTCCTTTAATTCTAACAAAAGATCTTTTCTTTGTTGGTTTTTATACTCAATCAAAAGATTGATTAAGGCAAAAGAGCATGTGTCGAGAATATTATTCCATTTTTTAATGAACTCTAAGTCATTAACTAGGAAAGAGGGAAATTTCTTTATCCTCAGTCCTCTGGGTATACGTTTTTCTTGTATATATATCCTGAAAGCTTTAATATCAAGATCCAGTTTAATGTCCCTCTTTCTTAGGGTGTCAATATCAAAAAATAAATTGTCCAAAGTATGTACTATGCATTCATACATGTCATCATGATCTTTTTCAAAGTCTCCCAGTACATATGATTGTTCACTGTTTCTTCCATTTTTGTTTACTTGTGATATAACTCTTGATGTAAATATAGTTATAAAGTCCTTATAGAAAAGATATATGTATATCCCTCCCCTAGAGCCGTTTGTATTAAGTTGTAGAGTGTATTGTAAATTATAAGGCCATTTGACAGTAGTAGGGTATGTTAATTTGTAGCTTACAATTATATGCTTTCTTTAGTAATTCTCCATGTATATGGTATATTCGTTACCCCTTATTAAATGTGTCCTTCTGGTCTTATATATTAATAACACTTTAATGTCTTATTTGACAACAGTCTCTTACCCGGATCTGCTGACTTGATGCAGTGATTTAATTCTTGTTATTTCATGCGAGATCCTCTGCCATACTCCGCAATATTCAGCAGTTTAACTAGGCAACCACCTGAGTGTAGATTATTATAGAGACAGCAGCGTATTCAGGGGCTTACTCCCTGTTCAGCTGTCTTGAAGCGGTAACTCTTTTGTTGTTGTAATATCCGCTGTGTCCTGTAGATGCATAGTCCGGTGCTGCTGTATTATAAGAACGCCAACTAATAGTAAATGCTATATTGAGACAGCAACATGCTCAGGAACTCCCAGATCAGCTATTTGATTGCGGCAATATTCCTTCCGTCTCACCCGGTATGTGCTGATGCTCCTTGGTCCCGTGCGGCTGTCTTACTAGAAAACTGACAGCTTATATGGCAGCTCCTAGGCAGGTAAAACAGAAAATACAAAAGTCCAACGATAACCTGCACAACGGAGCGCTCATATAATCCTCTGTTCACTGAAGGTAAAAAGGCTCTATTAAGAAAGGGGAGGGCGGGATATTTAAATCCCTTACTCACAGGCTATGGCAGCTGTTGGTTCAGCGTGTCTGTTTCACACGCCAGAAAGTAAAATCCATGATCCACAAAAAGAACCAAAATAAGCACTTCAAAGCCAAGGTTGATGAATAAAAAAACTATATATTTATTAGGAGCAAGAGGAAAAGGAAGAAGGAGCACGTGCATCCATTCAAGTACCAAACAAAATCAAGAAGGGAAATCTGCGCAAGACATATACAACCAGATCGCAAAAGACACAGAAGAAATATGCATGAACTCAGATGTTATTAATCTATCTTCTAAAAATCTGACTAGTTTAGAGACTTCAGTTCTATCTAAAGGACTCAATTTTGTTCCTACAAATCATTTCAACATGTTTGACACCATTTTAGATATCAATAGATTTGTGCGCAAAATTACATTGCGTAGGCATTTTTATTCTGCTCAGGATGAAGATAGGCTGCAAACTACTGATATGAGAGAAGGTACAGATAGCACTGACAATACTGAAATAGATAAGATGCATTTCTCAGACTGGTGTAGTGTATATGATCTTCAAACACTTGAACAGGAAAATCACATAACTAAAATAGGGCTGCCTGATACAAAAGGGATTTCACTTAAACATATTAAGAACAAAAGCTCCTTTTACCCAACACAAATGAGACCCAAAGTCCTAGACATCTTTCAAAAAACTATAGAAAACAAACTCAGAGTTCTAGATTAAAACAACAGAGATAAAACTAAATCCAAATATAGACAAAAATCTAACCTTACATATGCAGAGAAGGAAGCATTGAAGTCTTTAACTAAAAATGAGGAATTAATCATTAGACAATCAGACAAGGGCGGCAATGTGGTCGTGCTAAATAGAAAAGACTATTTAGCTGAAGCTGCTAGACAATTAACTGACACAAATGTATACGTAAAACTAAAGGAGAATCCAACTAAAAAATTTAAAGAACAACTGACTAATTTAGTATATTATGCCAGAAATAACAATATAATAAATCAGTCCATACAAGAAGCACTTGTCCCCGAATTTCCAGTTATACCTATCTTTCATTATTTCCCAAAGATTCACAAAGACCCTGTATCACCTCCCGGAAGGCCCATTATAGCTGGCATCAACTCACTTAATGAATCACTCTCAGAATTAGTTGATTCTTTTTTGCAACCGCTAGTGTGCAATCTGCCATCCTACATTCAAGATACAACAGCACTATTAAGAAAGCTATAAAATATACAATGGAAACCAACTTACAGACTGATTACAGCAGATGTCTCATCCTTATATACATCAATAGTACATGAGAAGGGTTTAACAGCAATAGAATTTTTTCTAGACAATTACAGTAACTATGAAGCACCTACTAAGGTCTTTCTGATCAATACAATAGAGTATTTGCTTACACATAATTTTTTTAAATTTGGTAGCAGTTTCTATCTCCAGAGACGTGGGACAGCCATGGGGGCCAAATTTGCCCCCTCCTACGCCAACCTCTTCATGGGTTGGTGGGAACTGTCCCACGTCTTTGGAGATAGAAACCCCCACAAACTACGTATCGTATCATTTTTTCGGTACATAGATGACCTACTGTTTATATATGATGGAAATGATTCTGAGATAGAGGAATTTTGTCAATACCTAAATTCTAACGAATGTGGCATTGAATTTACAA
>NC_069507.1:86682740-86852740 GCF_027579735.1 Bombina bombina | reverse complement strand
CTGATTTCAGAATGTCAGCCAATAGGAATGCAAGGTACCCCAAATTAAATGCGGTACCTTCCATTCAATTTTTAGTGTACGACGGAGATCGGCTGAAGAAGAGCCTCCATGTCGCTGAGGACCGCCGCAGCTAAAGACCGACACTAAGGACCACCGCTCTGGATCCGCGCATTGGGAAAGACCGCTCTGCACCTCCGCTCCGTGCCGCCTTCGCTCCGGCTGAAGATAGGAGATGATGGAGCCGCCTGGAAGAAGACCTTCACTGCCGGACTTCAGGAACGGTGAGTACCTATTTGGGGCTTAGTCTAAGGCCTCTATTTATCAAAAGTCTTGCGGACCAGGTCCGCAAGACCTCGCTAAATGCGGAGAGCAATACACTCTCAGCATTTAACATTGCACCAGCAGCTCACAAGAGCTGCTGGTGCAACGCTGCCCCCTGTTGACTCGCGGCCGCCAGCAGGGAGGTACGGGTTGAATTGCGGCAATGTCTGCTCAGAGCAGGCAGGCAGGTTGTGGAGCTGCGGTCTTTGTGACCGCTGCTTCATAACTGCTGTTATGAAGACTCGCCAGAAACAAGGGGGCATCAAGCTCCATTCGGAGCATGATAGACCCCTTAGGCTTTTTTTTTTACTTTTTGGGGTGGCTTTTTTTTTTTTAGAATAGGGTTTCTTTCATGTAATTAGCAAGAGTCCATGAGCTAGTGACGTATGGGATATACATTCCTACCAGGAGGGGCAAAGTTTCCCAAACCTCAAAATGCCTATAAATACACCCCTCACCACACCCACAATTCAGTTTTACAAACTTTGCCTCCTATGGAGGTGGTGAAGTAAGTTTGTGCTAGATTCTACGTTGATATGTGCTCCGCAGCAAGTTGGAGCCCGGTTTTCCTCTCAGCGTGCAGTGAATGTCAGAGGGATGTGAGGAGAGTATTGCCTATTTGAATGCAGTGATCTCCTTCTACGGGGTCTATTTCATAGGTTCTCTGTTATCGGTCGTAGAGATTCATCTCTTACCTCCCTTTTCAGATCGACTATATACTCTTATTTATATACCATTACCTCTGCTGATTCTTGTTTCAGTACTGGTTTGGCTTTCTACAAACATGTAGATGAGTGTCCTGGGGTAAGTAAATCTTATTTTCTATGACACTCTAAAGCTATGGTTGGGCACTTTGTTTATAAAGTTCTAAATATATGTATTCAAACATTTATTTGCCTTGACTCAGAATGTTCAACATTCCTTTTTTTCAGACAGTCAGTTTCATATTTGGGTTAATGCATTTGAATCAATCATTTTTTCTTACCTTAAAAATTTGACTCTTTTTTCCCTGTGGGCTGTTAGGCTCGCGGGGGCTGAAAATGCTTCATTTTATTGCGTCATTCTTGGCGCGGACTTTTTTGGCGCAAAAAAAAAAAAAATCTTTTCCGTTTCGTTGCGTCATTTTTTGACGTTCTTTTGCGCCAAAAATGTCGGCGTTCCGGATGTGGCATCATTTTTGGCGCCAAAAAGCATTTAGGCGCCAAATAATGTGGGCGTCTTATTTGGCGCTAAAAAAATATGGGCGTCGCTTTTGTCTCCACATTATTTAAGTCTCATTTTTCATTGCTTCTGGTTGCTAGAAGCTTGTTCTTTGGCATTTTTTCCCATTCCTGAAACTGTCATTTAAGGAATTTGATCAATTTTGCTTTATATGTTGTTTTTTCTCTTACATATTGCAAGATGTCTCACGTTGCATCTGAGTCAGAAGATACTTCAGGAAAATCGCTGTCTAGTGCTGGAACTACCAAAGCTAAGTGTATCTGCTGTAAACTTTTGGTAGCTATTCCTCCGGCTGTTGTTTGTATTAATTGTCATGACAAACTTGTTAATGCAGATAATATTTCCTTTAGTAATGTACCATTGCCTGTTGCAGTTCCTTCAACATCTAAGGTGCAGAATGTTCCTGATAACATAAGAGTTTTTGTTTCTGAATCCATCAAGAAGGCTATGTCTGTTATTTCTCCTTCTAGTAAACATAAAAAATCTTTTAAAACTTCTCTCCCTACAGATGAATTTTTAAATGAACATCATCATTCTGATTCTGATGACTCTTCTGGTTCAGAGGATTCTGTCTCAGAGATTGATGCTGATAAATCTTCATATTTATTTAAATGGAATTTATTCGTTCTTTACTTAAAGAAGTACTAATTGCTTTAGAAATAGAGGATTCTGGTCCTCTTGATACTAATTCTAAACGTTTAGATAAGGTATTTAAATCTCCTGTGGTTATTCCAGAAGTTTTTCCTGTTCCTAATGCTATTTCTGAAGTAATTTCCAAAGAATGGGATAAATTGGGTAATTCATTTACTCCTTCTAAACGTTTTAAGCAATTATATCCTGTGCCGTCTGATAGATTAGAATTTTGGGACAAAATCCCTAAAGTTGATGGGGCTATTTCTACCCTTGCTAAACGTACTACTATTCCTACGTCAGATGGTACTTCGTTTAAGGATCCTTTAGATAGGAAAATTGAATCCTTTCTAAGAAAAGCTTATCTGTGTTCAGGAAATCTTCTTAGACCTGCTATATCATTGGCTGATGTTGCTGCAGCTTCAACTTTTTGGTTGGAAACTTTAGCGCAACAAGTAACAGATCATGATTCTCATAATATTATTATTCTCCTTCAGCATGCTAATAATTTTATCTGTGATGCCATTTTTGATATTATCAGAGTTGATGTCAGGTTTATGTCTCTAGCTATTTTAGCTAGAAGAGCTTTATGGCTTAAGACTTGGAATGCTGATATGGCTTCTAAATCAACTCTACTTTCCATTTCTTTCCAGGGTAACAAATTATTTGGTTCTCAGTTGGATTCTATTATCTCAACTGTTACTGGTGGGAAAGGAACTTTTTTACCACAGGATAAAAAATCTAAGGGTAAAAACAGGGCTAATAATCGTTTTCGTTCCTTTCGTTTCAACAAAGAACAAAAGCCTGATCCTTCATCCTCAGGAGCAGTTTCAGTTTGGAAACCATCTCCAGTCTGGAATAAATCCAAGCCTGCTAGAAAGGCAAAGCCTGCTTCTAAGTCCACATGAAGGTGCGGCCCTCATTCCAGCTCAGCTGGTAGGGGGCAGGTTACGTTTTTTCAAAGAAATTTGGATCAATTCTGTTCACAATCTTTGGATTCAGAACATTGTTTCAGAAGGGTACAGAATTGGTTTCAAGATGAGACCTCCTGCAAAGAGATTTTTTCTTTCCCGTGTCCCAGTAAATCCAGTGAAAGCTCAAGCATTTCTGAATTGTGTTTCAGATCTAGAGTTGGCTGGAGTAATTATGCCAGTTCCAGTTCCGGAACAGGGGATGGGGTTTTATTCAAATCTCTTCATTGTACCAAAGAAGGAGAATTCCTTCAGACCAGTTCTGGATCTAAAAATATTGAATCGTTATGTAAGGATACCAACGTTCAAAATGGTAACTGTAAGGACTATCTTGCCTTTTGTTCAGCAAGGGCATTATATGTCCACAATAGATTTACAGGATGCATATCTGCATATTCCGATTCATCCAGATCATTATCAGTTCCTGAGATTCTCTTTTCTGGACAAGCATTACCAGTTTGTGGCTCTGCCGTTTGGCCTAGCTACAGCTCCAAGAATTTTTACAAAGGTTCTCGGTGCCCTTCTGTCTGTAATCAGAGAACAGGGTATTGTGGTATTTCCTTATTTGGACGATATCTTGGTACTTGCTCAGTCTTTACATTTAGCAGAATCTCATACGAATCGACTTGTGTTGTTTCTTCAAGATCATGGTTGGAGGATCAATTTACCAAAAAGTTCATTGATTCCTCAGACAAGGGTAACCTTTCTGGGTTTCCGGATAGATTCAGTGTCCATGACTCTGTCTTTAACAGACAAGAGACGTCTAAAATTGATTTCAGCTTGTCGAAACCTTCAGTCACAATCATTCCCTTCGGTAGCCTTATGCATGGAAATTCTAGGTCTTATGACTGCTGCATCAGACGCGATCCCCTTTGCTCGTTTTCACATGCGACCTCTTCAGCTCTGTATGCTGAATCAATGGTGCAAGGATTACACAAAGATATCTCAATTAATATCTTTAAAACTGATTGTACGACACTCTCTAACATGGTGGACAGATCACCATCGTTTAATTCAGGGGGCTTCTTTTGTGCTTCCGACCTGGACTGTAATTTCAACAGATGCAAGTCTCACAGGTTGGGGAGCTGTGTGGGGATCTCTGACGGCACAAGGAGTTTGGGAATCTCAGGAGGTGAGATTACCGATCAATATTTTGGAACTCCGTGCAATTTTCAGAGCTCTTCAGTTTTGGCCTCTTCTGAAGAGAGAATCGTTCATTTGTTTTCAGACAGACAATGTCACAACTGTGGCATACATCAATCATCAAGGAGGGACTCACAGTCCTCTGGCTATGAAAGAAGTATCTCGAATTTTGGTTTGGGCGGAATCCAGCTCCTGTCTAATCTCTGCGGTTCATATCCCAGGTATAGACAATTGGGAAGCGGATTATCTCAGTCGCCAAACGTTGCATCCGGGCGAATGGTCTCTTCACCCAGAGGTATTTCTTCAGATTGTTCAAATGTGGGAACTTCCAGAAATAGATCTGATGGCGTCTCCTCTAAACAAGAAACTTCCCAGGTATCTGTCCAGATCCCGGGATCCTCAGGCGGAGGCAGTGGATGCATTATCACTTCCTTGGAAGTATCATCCTGCCTATATCTTTCCGCCTCTAGTTCTTCTTCCAAGAGTAATCTCCAAGATTCTGAAGGAATGCTCGTTTGTTCTGCTGGTAGCTCCGGCATGGCCTCACAGGTTTTGGTATGCGGATCTTGTCCGGATGGCCTCTTGCCAACCGTGGACTCTTCCGTTAAGACCAGACCTTCTGTCGCAAGGTCCTTTTTTCCATCAGGATCTGAAATCCTTAAATTTAAAGGTATGGAGATTGAACGCTTGATTCTTGGTCAAAGAGGTTTCTCTGAATCTGTGATTAATATTATGTTACAGGCGCGTAAATCTGTATCTAGAGAGATATATTATAGAGTCTGGAAGACTTATATTTCTTGGTGTCTTTCTCATCATTTTTCTTGGCATTCTTTTAGAATACCGAGAATTTTACAGTTTCTTCAGGATGGTTTAGATAAGGGTTTGTCCGCAAGTTCCTTGAAAGGTCCAATCTCTGCTCTTTCTGTTCTTTTTCACAGAAAGATTGCTATTCTTCCTGATATTCATTGTTTTGTACAAGCTTTGGTTCGTATAAAACCTGTCATTAAGTCAATTTCTCCTCCTTGGAGTTTGAATTTGGTTCTGGGGGCTCTTCAAGCTCCTCCGTTTGAACCTATGCATTCATTGGACATTAAATTACTTTCTTGGAAAGTTTTGTTCCTTTTGGCAATCTCTTCTGCCAGAAGAGTTTCTGAATTATCTGCTCTTTCCTGTGAGTCTCCTTTTCTGATTTTTCATCAGGATAAGGCGGTGTTGCGAACTTCTTTTGAATTTTTACCTAAAGTTGTGAATTCCAACAACATTAGTAGAGAAATTGTGGTTCCTTCATTATGTCCTAATCCTAAGAATTCTAAGGAGAAATCGTTGCATTCTTTGGATGTTGTTAGAGCTTTGAAATATTATGTTGAAGCTACTAAGTCTTTCCGAAAGACTTCTAGTTTATTTGTTATCTTTTCCGGTTCTAGAAAAGGCCAGAAAGCTTCTGCCATTTCTTTGGCATCTTGGTTGAAATCTTTAATTCATCTTGCCTATGTTGAGTCGGGTAAAACTCCGCCTCAGAGGATTACAGCTCATTCTACTAGGTCAGTTTCTACTTCCTGGGCGTTTAGGAATGAAGCTTCGATTGATCAGATTTGCAAAGCAGCAACTTGGTCCTCTTTGCATACTTTTACTAAATTCTACCATTTTGATGTATTTTCTTCTTCTGAAGCAGTTTTTGGTAGAAAAGTACTTCAGGCAGCGGTTTCAGTTTGAATCTTCTGCTTATGTTTTTCATTAAACTTTATTTTTGGGTGTGGATTATTTTCAGCAGGAATTGGCTGTCTTTATTTTATCCCTCCCTCTCTAGTGACTCTTGTGTGGAAAGATCCACATCTTGGGTAATCATTATCCCATACGTCACTAGCTCATGGACTCTTGCTAATTACATGAAAGAAAACATAATTTATGTAAGAACTTACCTGATAAATTAATTTCTTTCATATTAGCAAGAGTCCATGAGGCCCGCCCTTTTTTTGTGGTGGTTATGATTTTTGTATAAAGCACAATTATTCCAATTCCTTATTTTATATGCTTTCGCACTTTTTTATCACCCCACTTCTTGGCTATTCGTTAAACTGAATTGTGGGTGTGGTGAGGGGTGTATTTATAGGCATTTTGAGGTTTGGGAAACTTTGCCCCTCCTGGTAGGAATGTATATCCCATACGTCACTAGCTCATGGACTCTTGCTAATATGAAAGAAATGAATTTATCAGGTAAGTTCTTACATAAATTATGTTTTTTGGGCTGTAAAAGTGCCTTTTAAGGGCAATGCCCATACAAATGCCCCTTTAGATGCAATGGGTAGCTTAGATTTTTTTAGACTTAGTTTTTTTTCATTTTGGAGGGGTTGGTTGGGTGGGGGGTTTTACTGTTATGGGGTAATTGGTATTTTTTTTAAGTAAAAGAGCTGTTTAATTTAGGGCTATGCCCTAAGGGCTTTTGGTAGTATAGTATTAGATTAGGGGGTGTTTTTATTTTGGGAGGGATTTTTTATTTTTATTGTAGTATTAGTTTAGGTTTAAATTTTTTATTTTGGATAGCTTTGTTTATTTTTTTCTGTAAGTTTACATTTTTTTATTTTTTTTATTATTACTACCTTTGGGGGTTTATATATTTTTTTAAATAAACTGCCCTCTGGGCAGGCTTATCGCCTAGTATATATATATATATATATATAAATACAGCTCTGCAAAGAAAATTGAGACCACTGCAAAATGATCAGTTTCTCTGGTTTTAGCTGGTTTTAATATTTATAGGTATGTGTTTCAATAAAATAAACATTTTTCTTTTATTCCATAAACTACTGACAATGGGGCCTATCTATCAAGCTCCGAAAGGAGCTTGATGGCCCGTGTTTCTAGCGAGTCTTCATACAGCTCCATAACCTGTCCGCCTGCTCTGAGCAGGCGGACACACATCGCAGGAAATCAACCCGATCGAGTACGATTGGGTTGATTGACACCCCCTGCTGGCGGCCGCGATTCTGCAGGGGGCGGAGTTGCACCAGCAGCTCTTGTGAGCTGCTGGTGCAATGCTGAATACGGAGAGCGTATTACTCTCCGTATTCAGCGAGGTCTGGGGGACCTGATCCGCACTGTCGGATCAGGTCCGCCAGACCTTGTTAAATAGAGGCCAATGTTTCTTCCAAATTCCCAATTTTTTTTTTGTCATTTAGATATTTTTTTATTTTTTTTAAAGTTTAAAACAATCTTTATTATCAAATATCAATGTTACAACATCAAAGATCAATTTTATACAGTCTATTGGAATAGAATAGCATTACAGTAGTCAATGCCAACAACTAAAACACAAAAAGCATGTACATTGATAACTGGCATAAGAAGTTTTATTAATGACCTTTTTACGCTTATATGATGAACTAGATCGATTAAACTGAGCAAACGCGAGTTCTAGAACTGTATAATAAAGTTCTATGGCAAATTCACAAGTTAGCTAGAGTAAGGACTAGAGGTAATTGATGAATTCATCTTTAGAGCTTATGATCAAGGGGACCTACGCTCCCTTCCAGAATATTATAGGTCACACTTGGGCCTTAGTGTTTACATAGAGAGAAAAAAAAAGCTAGGAGGGAGCGTAAGCATGCAAGTCTGTTTAATAACATTGAGTTAGCCTGCAATTAAGTGGCTTGCCCTTACCCTTAATTATTCGAAGCAATAAAAAGAAGAGTAACCCCGATGAAACAAGCGGCCACTTCTGAGTCTAACACTATATAATTATGAAAGAAGGGGAATTATATATAGTTGAATAAGTCACTCAAAGACTTCAAACTGTATGTATGAAAGTGTGATTACACTGGCGGTAACACAGGAGGTAACTGGGTATACTTATACATAAAACAATATTGCAGGACTCAAGGTTTGACTGTAGCGTCTATTCTTGACTTCTATTTGTAAAGCTTTAGAAATCATATTACAGAAAAATATATAGATAACCAAGCTTAGCTAGTGTTGCAAGCATTGAAGCTAACCTCCTACAGTAAAGTGTGATTATGTATGGGATGCATGAAGAACCACCTCGGCCGCTAGTAGTGCAACCACACAAAGCAAGTAAATGAGAGGCTAAGCTATAAGCAAAGCTGGCTATATTATAGTAGAATAACATAACAGCTGTGTGGTGTTATGATAAACTGCATAGATAAAAACTGATCCTTGTCAAATCGCTTATCACTTTCTGTTCCTGGGAGAGAGGGAATGTGTAATATTTGAGAAGATACAAAACCTTACAATTAGGTACTGTTTACTCTAACTAAGCTCCAGGTGGAAACTGGCTTATTGAGGATATGTGACTGGGTTATATAATAAAAAGAAAAAAAAAGCATAAGGTGCCTGAAAGATATCCAACTTTTCGCTGTCATACAAAAGGCAACGGTATATAAACAGCTACAGGTTATTAATATGGGAGGCTGATATAGGCTGCGTATATATTTGGAGTTAACATGGTACAATCAACAGTAGCAAGCAAAGTCAATACAATACCAAAAGGTTAATGTAGCTTTACAGCGTAATCATATGGTAAAGAAACATCATTTTGTGCTATTGTCCGTGCTCAGCATATGTGTGCCAGCCTATATCCATATTGCACTGCAGCAAAGGTTTTAGAACATATAATAGAAACGCTGTGGCTATCCTATTCCCGCTCTCTCAAACACAAAATGAATGTGAATAAAGTCCAATGCGATGTGAAAGGACAGGGAGGTCTTCCACTCCAAGCAACAGTGAAACCTGGAGAGAGTATGAACAATAGAGGGAGATATGAATGTTACCTTGCAATGTATGTTATAAGAGTTGGAGCTATAAGGATCTATCTCAGCCTTTAGTTGTTGTTTAAGTTGGAAACTAGTCCCCTTCAATGTCGCTTGCGTGTTTTCTATTTTAAGCTTAATCTCAGAGTTGTGCCACTTCAGCTTGACACCCAATCTACCCACACAGCTGAGATAGGAGTCACCACATTGATCAAGAGTCGACACGGCAGCAAGGGAGGTCGGTGTATCTCCTTCAGCAACATGTGTTATAAGATGGCGCCACTCCTTATCTTCAAGTACAGTTGGGGTAATGCTGTCATTAGTGATCAAACCCAGAAGGAGCCCCTCTATCTGTAGGGTAAGGCTTTGAAAATGTTCTTCAAGAAGCTGAAGCACACAAGACTCCCATCTGTCCAGCGATGCTTTGTCACACATAATGTTAGAATAGGTAGATTCCGGTGTTGCTGTTTTTCGTATGCTCTCAAGATGGCGGCTCCCGTCCTGCAGGATTAACGAGGTAGTTCTGCAGGGTATGACTACTTTTTTTTTTTTTTTAAACTTTATTTATAATCCAGATCCATCACAATATGGAAATCACAGTATGTAATACATCAGAATTTACATTTTTAAGATACAGAGAGGGAATTCGACGACCCTCTTCCCCCACAATCTGGGGGAGAGAGCCTTCCCCAATTAAGATATCTCCACAATGAGATGTTAATCTAGTTCTTTTACATTTTTTTTATAAAACATCAAATAACTAATACAAACCATAAAACAGTGAACAATCCTATTAAATCAAATCGAATCGGGTCCCTCCACTCCAGGGGGGGGGGGGGGGGAATAGGGATAGGGTTTAGTGAGGGGGGGGACTGAGCTCCCTGGCATTTTTATCAAAGGGAATTTATAGGCTACTACGAAACTAGGCGTATGTGGTCAGGTTGGTGGAGGGGGGGGCGACAGAGAAAGACACCATTTCCCTCTCAAATTTTCCTCCATGATAAACGTTGAATTGCGAAAGGGATAAAGTATTCTATGTCTTACTTGTGGAGAGATGTACAGTAAATATGGTTCCCATTTGTGAATATAAGATTTTATTCTTTTATCAAGATCTCCCTGTACGTCCGCCTGCTCCACCAAAGCCTGAGTGTGTATTGCCCCCAACAGTTTCTTGAAGGGCGGGGCCCTATCCCTTACCCAATACTGCATGATTAATTGCCTAGAGAGCAGAATCACAGAGTTCAGAAATTTCTGATGTTGAGATGTAATCCCCAGATCCGTCAGGAAAATAATGGTGGAGGGAGTTAAAGCTATCTCTTGCTGGAGTACCCTCTGGAGCCAAAACTTAATTTTGCCCCACAGTCTTTTTAGTTTGGGGCAGTCCCATATCAAGTGTATGAGATCAGGTGATGCAAGGGAGCACTTGTTACACTTGTCTACTGCCTGAGGGACCTACCTGAGTCTTAGTTTAGGGAGGATATATGCCTGATGTATTTGTTTAGTGTGTGCCTCTCTGGAATAAGCTGAAAGGGTAGCTGCCCTTACTCTCTGAAAGCTATCTTCGATCTCTTGTGCCGTAATCTGTATGTCCCTTATCCCCTGCCATTTATTGTGTATTGTTTGAAGGACAGGCTGTTTTAAGTGACTTGTGATTTCGTTATATATGCGGGTTATGGAGTATGATCCCTGTTTTGTCATGCGGACTAGTCTGTCCACGCTAGAACTTACTTTAGTAAGCTGATTATCTGAGATGAGAGCCCTGACAAAGTGCCTACACTGAAAATATGCGAACATGGTATCAGCAGGGATAGCAAAGGTTTCTCTTAGCTCCTGGAAAGGGAGAACCTGAAGCGTGTTAGGATTGATGAATTGCGCAATAGAGGTCAGGCCAGAGGCCCTCCATCTCTGAAAGGCCCTGGTGGTGAAGCCAGGTATGAACGTAGGGTTTCCCTGTATGGGCAGGTATTTGGTCACTTTGTGATCACTACCCCAGAATCGGCATAGCTTGTGCCATGCTCTCAACGGGTCTCTAAACAGTATGTTCTGAGAAATGTGATGGGGTAAGGCAGGCAAGGTAGAGTGTGAGAGGTAGGCCAAGTTCAGCGGTGACGCACAGTCCGCTTCTACAGCATGGCTGAAGTATTCAGATCCGGCCAACCAGCCAAGAACCAGCTTAGTTAATGTTGCCCAATTGTACCACTGTATGTTCGGGAACCGAAGTCCCACCGCCTCTAGTGGCATAGATAGTCTGGTTGTGTTGATCCTGTGCTTTTTTTGGTTCCACACAAAGGAGGTAAAAGTAGAAGAGATAACCTGTATGTCCTTGCTGTGGAGCAGAAGAGGAAGCATTTACAAGGGGTACAAGATTTTGGGTAGTATTACCATTTTCAATAGATGGATTCTACCATGAAGGGAGAGGGGAAGACCCCTCCAACCCCGGATGGTGTCCTGTGAACTAAGTATGACTTTTGGGATATTAAGGTGATAAATCTTTGTGGGGTCCACGTGCCAGTGAATCCCAAGGTACTTAAAGGACCCATCTGTGACCTTGAGACTCGTGTTCTATAGGGAGTTGCCTCCCTGATTTTGAAGCCAAGTGACTTCAGATTTGTCTTAATTTATTTTGTATCCAGTAAAGGTACCAAATTTTGTCATTATTTGTAGTATTTGAGGAACATTAAGATCAGGGTTACTAATATATAGCAAGAGGTCATCAGCGAACAGTGAGATATGTAAACACTGTGCGTGGAGTCTAAGGCCAGCGCAATGTTGCCGGATATAGCAAGCCAGCGGCTCAATGGCAAGATCGAATAGGAGTGGGGACAGCGGGCAACCTTGCCTTGTGCCCCTTTCTAGCTTAAAGGAGGGGGAGAGACCACCATTGATAATGATGGATGCCGAGGGTGAATCATATAGTCTACGTACAGCATCCAAGAAGTGGCCTGTGATAACAAAGTTTATAAGCGTAGTTATAGATGATCCCACTCCACCCTATCGAACGCCTTCTCGGCGTCGACAGAGAGGAAACAGGCATCCTGTAGTGAGGCGTCTGACCGGTTATTTCGGGCTTGATGGTAGTGTGCAATGACTGCCAGTGCTTTGCGTAAATTGATAACTGATGATCGGTGTTTGACAAAACCCGTCTGGTCTGGGTGAACCAGCAGTGGCAGAACATCTGCCAGCCGATTAGCGAGAATTTTGGTCATCAACTTATAGCCCCCATTTAATAAACAAATCGGCCTATAAGAGGACGGCAGAGTCGGATCTCTATCCGGTTTGGGAATGACGCATATGTTAGCATCGGTAAATCTAGAGTCCGGTACAGACTTCCCTGCTAAATAATCTGAAAAAAGCCTCGCCAAAGTGGGCGCTATCGCAGGGCATAAGATTTTATAATATGCTGCGGGGAGACCGTCAGGTCCTGCCGCCTTCCCTAGTTTGATGCTTCGTATGGTGTTCACGATTTCTTGTATTTGGATAGGGGCATTAAGCGTAGCCAATTGTTCCTGGGTCATGGTGGGGATAGTGACATTGCGCCAGAATGATTGTTTATTATGTTCTGATATATCCTGCTTAGTGTATAATTTAGTGTAGTATGACACAAACTCTTTCATAATCGTAGGGGTGTCATTGCAGAGGCCCTTATCTGTAATGATTGCTGGAATGTTAGATCTAGGGGTGACCACTTTGACCATGTTTGCCATTATTTTCCCCGCCTTATTCCCGTACCTGTAGAATCTCCCCTGCCTATGCAGTGTGTGTATATTATCCACCATTTGGATATGGGTGTCTCTTTCTTGCTTTAAGTTATAATAGTGTTGCCTCGATTGATTGGTCGGATGTTGCAGATATGTATTATATGCATCTGTGAGATTTCTTAGCATTTGATCAGTGAGCCTCTTAGCCTGTTTCTTATGGTGTGAAGTGTATGCTGTAATTCTCCCCATTAGCACAGCCTTTGAGGCGTGCCAAAAGAGATCTGGGTTGTTGTGGTGTTGGGCGTTATCTGCGTCGTAGTCTATCCAGTATGCGAGTAAATTTTGGCGGAAATCTATATTGTTGTAAAGTTGGGTAGGAAACCTCCATGTTTTGTGTAGATTGTCAGAGGGGGTAAAGTCTAGCACCAATGTGATAGGGGCGTGGTCTGATATGGTGATGGGTTGTATTCTAGTTGAGGTTATAAAAGGGGTGAGGCCAGGAAACGTGAGGAAGTAGTCAATCCTGGACAATGTGTGGTGTGATTTAGACATACAGGTGTAGTCTCTAACCTCCGGATTACGCAATCTCCATAAATCAACCAATCCCAAGCCCTCCTTAAGTCTTAAAGTAATTTTAGATTCATTTTTCTGTCTCTGAGAGCCCTGTTTTATGCTGGAGGATTGTGAGGGATTTAAAAATCTATCAAGTGGGGATAGTTGGGCCATGTTAAACTCCCCTCCCATGAGGATTTGAGAGCTATCACGTTTAGTTAGGAGTGTTTGAATCTGGGACCAGAAGTGGGGAGAGAGATTATTCGGCCCATAGACACTACAAAGTATATAGGTTTTGGAAGACATATGCAAGTTAGTGATGATATACCTTCCCTGCACATCAATATGTGTATCTGTAAACGCTATTGGTAACCCTTTCCTGACCAGGATCGCCACCCCCCTTTTTCTGCCTGTCGTTGGCGTATTTATAACTTGGCCCACCCATCTAACCTTCAGCTTAGCGTGCTCTTCCTGTGTCAAGTGGGTTTCCTGCAACAGTGCAATGTCTGCATGGATTGAATTGAGGTAGTGGAGTATTTTGCTTCTTTTAGCTGGAGAGGTGATACCTCCAACATTCCAAGATACTACATTATAACGCTGCGCCATTATCTAATGAAAGTATGGAATGTTCCCCCCAGCTTTGCTATTCTAAGGTGCGGTCTGTGGAGCAGGCGGATCAGTAGGAAAAAATATGGGTACCTTGAGGTATAGGGAAAAGTGTGGTATTGGGAGGGCATGTTATCAATTTGTGCCAGGGAGTTGTATTCACGAATCGGCCAGATGGGAGAGAATCGGGAAGCCAAGCCAGAAGGTTTCCATATGTCAAGGATTGCATGGTGTGGGGACCCCCCAGAGTGGAGGAACATCTGTTGCTGAAGGCAGAGACACAAAAGCATTAATGCATCACATAATATGTTTATGTGATTTGTCTGCAGTGTCTATAACAGACAAGTTCCAACCAGAAACCAGCAGACTTCACCAGCCTGAGAAAAAGGATGGAGACCCTGCTTTATCATAAGAATATCCTGGTAGCAGGCTTGGTACCTAACAAAGACTATGTCGATCTCAGCATAAACATCCCTAAGGACAAACAAAATAGTAACAAATAGAGAGAAAGAAATGGTTAGGCAAACATAGTCTAGGAACATGAAATATCTCTCCATAACGGCTAAGGGGGAGTGGGGTTCTACTTGGCTAGAAGCACTGTAATTGGGATTAAAGCCACTTTGATCCATTTCCCAGGCTGTATGAGTATCGGGTATAGAAGGTTTTAAGCAAGGGAAGGGGAGCCCGCCAACCTGTTAGAGGACAGGGACCCCATGTATGGCTTAGTTTTAAAACCTGGGAGGAGAAAAAGTGCCACCCCTCTACCATTATGCGGGGAGGGGGCTAGTGTCAAACCTGGGAGACAAAAAGCATAAATTTCTTTCTTAGAAAATGCATGCAAAACATAACTTTTAACACAAAACAAGATAACATTGAGGAACCAAACCAGTAATTCCCCAAAATGTATAATTTTGGTCTTCATGAACCAAGAAGTGGGAGAGTGTATATGCCCCCATAGCATAGTTCCTGGGAGTATCGGCAGATCACATATGAGCTGTTCAGGCAGTTCAGTATTCCTGAGTTCAGTCCCAGTCACTCTCCCTGCCATGGGGCATGTTGCAACACTCCATCTCTCCATTATATAACGGAGAGCTTGGAGAAAATTGTGGCTGAAATAGAATTCTTCTATATTCAGTGTACATCTTGTTGGTCATCTTTATCAAGGTATACTTGCAGATCTTTGGGGGAACTGAAAAACTTGGGACCAGCCGGTGTTTGCAGTCTTAATTTAGCAGGGTATAGCAGGGAAGCCTGTCTCCCCTCCTTATGAAGGCGAGAGCACAGTGGAGCAAATTATTTCCGGAGTTTGGTGACCTCTGCAGAAAAGTCCTGAAAAATCAATATTTTCTTTCCTTCAAAGATCAAATCTCCCGCATGAGCCCTATAAGCTCGCAATAGTGCGAGTTTCTCCTGGTAGTTGAGGCACTTATAAATCACTTGGCGCGGGCGAGAATTTAAAGTCTCAAGGCCTCTGTCCGGGCCTATGCGATGGGCTCGCTCTATGTCTAGGGGCAAGTGATCTGGGTTCATTTTCAGCAGTTTAGGGATGGTTAAAGCGGTAAACTCAAGCAGATCTTTGTTTTTCACTGTTTCAGGTACACCCACCATTCGGAGATTATTCCTCCGACTCCGATTTTCAAGATCATCCACCTTGTCTTGCAATATTTGGTTTTGGCGCTGTAGTTGCCTTACTGAGGTAGTGGTTGAATCTTGTCTGTCCTCTACATCTGATACACGCTGCTCCACGTGGGACATCCTAGTAGAGAATTGGCGTATTTCGCTGGTTAATGTATCCACCCCAGCCTGAAGGGACTCCATCTTCGGTAGAAAGAAAGACTTGAGTTCCTGGAGGAGAGCAGAGGAGTCAGTTGTGATTACATGTGAAGATTTGGGAGAGGGTGGGGATTCAGTATGTGACTCTGGTGCAGGCCTCTTCTTATCTGATTGCTTATGCCTGGATGTCATTTTGTCAGCTAGTGTGCTTGATACAGGCTTGAAGTATTGATCTAGCTTCATGCAAACCTTGCACTAATTTGCTTACAGTATAAACAAAGTTCTCTTGTTATGAGTGTGAGAGTCCTCTAGGTGGCAGCATCAGCCCCTGTATCAGCAAACCAAAAGGAATAAACTCCCCTCCAGTGATCTTAATACAAATGCTTCATGAGACAACCATTTTTTTTTTATTCTGTTGTTAGTGAACATTCAGCATAATATGTGCAAATAAAGGTTGAAGTTTTACTGTGAACAGGTCATATGTTTCACAATAGATGCTTTGAAACTATGCCCCGTTAATTGTGTGATACTTCTTTTATTGTGAACTGTACAGTCCAGATAGAATAAGTGTTCCCAACCTCCAACAACAAGTGTGAATCTTTAGGGGTGTACCTCTGGTAAGATCTTCTGAGTGTGCGTGTATCAGGTTTTACACGGTCTCCTGCATGTATAAATACCTCCGGTCCTGCACCTGTTATTTTCATACACTGCTTGTGGGGGCTAAAATACATTCAGTAGGGCAGCCAAGCGGCTTGTACTCACTCCCTCCGGTAATATGCAGCGGCGGAGAATGCCCTCTGGTAGCCGGATGGCAGCTGGTTCCAATGCGGTGGTAGCGTGGGCCGCACTCCAAGATGGCGCCCGCGGTTTGCACTTCGTTGCGCACTTTTGTTCCTTCCAGGGACTAGGGCGATATTCGGCCCTTCACACTTTCTGGTCCGTTGGGGCTAGGGTCCAGGTGATACCCCAACAAGGATGGCGTGTGTGGGTAGCAGGGACCGGCAGCTTTTGGCTTAAACGAAGCACAATCTGAGGAGCTCTTTCACTATGCTGCCGGTCTGTAGCTCCGCCCACCGGAAGTCCAGGGTATGACTACTTTTAAGTTCTTAATGGAATGTTTCAAACTACAAGGTGTTTTGTCTGGTTGGTGTTTGAAATTGTTTCCCTGTCCTTGTGGTCACCCAGTGTGTAGTTTTACTGAAGGAGTTGTGAATTCAGCGCAGCTTCTCCGTCTCCTTTAGGGCTCCTAAGAGTATTGCTGATCTTGGGTCTTTCCACACAAATGCTAAGCTTAGATTCATTTAAATTTGTAGAAAGTCCCTTAATATCGGATCTTAGAGCGGGGAGATGCACCAAAACACCTCTGACCGATTCAGTAGTTGGCTCCACCCCCTGTCATTTAGATAATTTATTTGCGGAAAATGACAACTGGTCAAAATAACAAAAAAGATGCAGTGTTTTCAGACCTCAAATAAGGCAGGAAAAACAAGTTCATATTCATTTTAAACACAATACTGATGTTTTAACTTAGCAAGAGTTCAGAAGTCAATATTGGGTGGAATTACCCTGATGTTCAATTACAGCTTTCATATGTCTTGGCAAGCTCTCCACCAGTCTTTCACATTGCTGTTGAGTTACTTTATGCCCCTCCTGGCGCAAATATTCAAGCAGCTTGTCTTTGTTTAATCGTTTGTGACAATCCCTTGATTACATTCCAGAGGTTTTCAATGGGGTTCAGATCTGGAGATAAAAAAATTAATAAGCATTCTGTAAAATATTATAAATAATCCAGAGTATATATTTATATGTTTTATAGTATGTTTATTAATTTTTAATCATTTATATTTTATTAATATTTTATATATGTAATATTTCAATAGTGCGCTTTAAGAATTAGAAGTTCTCATGTGCACTAAAATAAAAAACAAGTATATCAAGCATATTTTCCTCAAGTATACCTGTGTGGTGGGATTACACATGGGTCTGGTTTGAGGAAAAACTTCTTGATATAATGCACCATTGGAGCTCCTTCTTGCTTTTTGTATTTTAGTATTCCTTGTGACTTTTCAATGAAGAGTTAATCATGGTTCGCAGCTACTACCATCGATAGCCTTTAGGGGCGCCTTTGTACATCTGGACCATTTCATTATGGACTTTATGTGGTGAACTCATGTGCGTTAACCAGACTGCTTTAGGATCTAAATTGAGAAAGGTGATAAGCAAAATGTATATTTTACTTTCCTAGGTTTTTCACATAGAAAATAATGTACTTTTTATTATTGAAATATATATTTTTATAGATGTCTAGTACATCAGATTATGAATGTATCTGTACTTTTAAATGTATTTTTGATGTTTTTATGTGACACATTTTATTCGAGCATAACAGTTAACCAAAGCTCTTAGGTCACGATAACCCTGCACATTAAATTCAATTGTGCTTGAGTAAACACATTTACTTTCAACTTGTAATGCACAAAATACTTTTGATGCATGCAAACACCCGTGATAAACCCCTTATCGTTAAACCCAAGCGTAACAATTGACGCTCCACTCATAGGGGCCCATTTACCAAGCTACGAATGGAGCTTGATGGTCTGTGTTTCTGGCGAGCCTGCAGGCTCATCAGAAACACCAGTTATGATGCAGCGGTCTAAAGACCGCTGCTCCATAACCTGTCCACCAGCTCTGAGGAGGCAGACAGACAGCACCGCAATTCAACCCGATCGAGTACGATCGGGTTGATTGACACCCCCTGCTGGGGGCTGATTGGCCGCAAATCTGCAGGGGGTGACGTTGCTCTCCGCATTCAGCGAGGTCTGTCGGACCTGATCCGCACTGTCGGATCAGGTCCGATAGACCTTTATTAAATAGGGGCCATATTGTGGCCCTTAGAAGAGTAGCAGAGGTTCTAAAACTGGACACTAGCAAAGTAATTAAAACTCTAGGTCCAGATGGAATACACCAAAGGATTTCAAGGAAATTTCGCACTGACATAACCAAACCTCTATTCTTAATATTTCAAGGCTTATTATCCTCAAGCTTAGTTCCCCAATACTCGTGCCTCTTTTTAGAAGGGAAGCAGGGCTTATCCATAAAGCTATTATCCAGTAAACATGACATTTGTAATGGGAATGATACTGGAAGAGATTATAAGGAATTATATTTAAGAGTATATCCGTGAAAACAAGATCATGGAGGGACAAGATTCCTGACTTGGGAACATGTCCACCCATCTTTTTGGCAAACAGTCAGCTGATACTATACATCCTTTGTCTGGATGTAACATTGCACAAGCACTTCCTTGCGTAATGAAACCCCCTGCTCTTGCGTGACCAATCACTCAAGAGCAATGACTGCGGTTAGAAGCAGCGCTTGGAAAAATAGACAGAAAGCGGGTAAATCATTTTAGGTGTTGAATTCAATAAGTGTAAAAAGGTCCTGAAAACCTGTTGAAACGTATTGAGAAACAAAAGTTGATGCATTATACTTTTCCAAAATCTGATATGTTGTTTTTTTAAATATGAAAATGGTGTTATCAATGAAAAGAGTATATTAGGACCTAAAAACAGCTAATAAACATGACTGGAGAGATTAGAATTGACCCCAAAGTTCTGTATACCCACACACATGTGAACACACACACACACACATATGAACACACACACTAGATATGTGCGATTCGGTTCGGTTCAATTCGGAAATTCGGAAAATTCGGATAATTCGGCTATTCGAATCGAACCGAATTTCCGAATTAAAATTTTACCGAATTTTCCGAATCGAATCGTAAATTCGGATGGCCATTGGATTACACTAGTATTGTACAGTATGTTAGGTTAACACCTAATATACAGTATAATACTAGTCTAATCCCACCTAACACTTACCGAAATGCCGAATTTAAGAACCGAATCGAACCGAATCCAGACGAATTTCTTAGAATCTGAATGAATCCGAAACTAATCGATTCAAAATTTTCCGAATTCGAATCGATACGAACCAAACTTCGAAAAATTCTGAATCAATCCGAACCAAACCAAATTTTTTCGCCATGCACATGTTTAACACACACACATATGAACACACAGGCATATTATGAACATATACACACATATGAACATATACACACATATGCACATACTCATATATCAACATACACACATATGAACATACAAACACACACATACAGTGTATGAACATACAGACACATACACACAATGAACAAACATTCACACATATGAACACATACATTAATATACATACATGCTAAAATAAATTGTTACAGACTACATTGTCATATTGGAGTACAACCCCTACTACTTCTAAGTACATTTTCATAATTCTGTCAGCTTTTTTCTCCTACTGAGCATGCCAAGTAAAACCTTTATATCTCAGCTACCACTGATCATATTGTCACCTCAAAAATATTGCTTAAACAAAGGGCCATATTACGAGTGGCTTGGGTAATGTCCGTTTTACCCGGGTAATCCTAGGATTACCCAATATCTGACTTTATCCATAAAATATATTATATATATATATGTATGTATAGATATACTGTATATTTTGCCAAAATACCATTGGATATTTAAAGAAATATTTATTTATGAATAAATAGAACATATTCTGCTTTGTGAAGAACATTAGAATGCAAAATATTTATATTTTAATGTCGGGTTAGTGCACTTGAGAATATGCGATCGGATTTGCACAGGAGTAGGTTCTTTTCTCCACTTTTTTTGCTCTATTGACTTCTATGGGGGAACACGTAAAAGCGTATGCGATATTCTAACTTCGGCTTTTTGCACGCATTGGGTTAGCGTTCGTGCGAAAACTGTTTACTTTCAACTTGTAATACAACCACTACCCGATGTGTGCAAAAAGCCTTAAATACCGCTCCACTTGTAATCTGGCCCAAAATGTTTAATTGTGCTAGTAGAACAGCTTTGCAATATATTTTCATTATTTATTTACCTCTTTTTCCTGAAATTTAAGCCTGGAAATGTTGAGCTTTCTAAAAACTCAAACTTCCCAGGACAGGCTTCACAAGCCTAACCCTGAAACAAATATTTCACTAATTGGCTTCAGCAGAGATTATTAGATACAAACTGCAAAACAAAGCAAGTTTTGTTAACATAATGATTGTAGCTTGCTGTGTCTTTTCTAGAAGCAAGTCTGGAATAGTTCCTCCAAATAAGACAAATGGTGAGTGGAGTTTGGCTATTGAAAAACGATTGCAGCAAACCGGGTGTTAATGTATTCCAAAAATCTCCACCCTCACCAAATATGTTTATTTATTGCACAACAAATTGCAGAACAATAGTGTAATTAGAAGGTATTTAACATTTAACATTAAACAGTCTACCCTACTGTGCAGTATATATATATAAATTTCTATTTCTATATATATATGTATATATATATATATATATATATATATATATATATATATTATTTTTTTTTTAAACTTTACATCTTTGAGTTTCCAGACGTAACAAATAAGAACAACATCAATATGCAAAATATACAAAATATATCAAATACAATGCAATTGTACTTCTCAGTCTAAAATATTTATTCTACAAATGTATTAATACAAAAACCCAGTGAGCAATAACAGACATCCATAATGAGCAATAATATTTAAATTCATACAGTCTGATACTGATACTGTATTGTTTACCTACCTGTAGTCAATTCTGAGAGTACATACCCCTGGTAATTTATGGTCTGTACAGGGTACACTGCCAGATTACATGTGAAGATGAATTGATTTAATGATTTCTGATTGTTATTACACTGGATAATCAAATGTGTTGTTGTTAATACTGACCAATTCAGGAATTGATCATTTTATTGATTGTGCTTAGGTTACTAGCATTACTCACTCTCCAATGACTGCAATTTGGATGTCACTAATATGAACAACTAAGCTACTCTATCCATGCTTGGGATATATTATTTTTTTGTTGTGATTGGTTGCAAGCACATTTATATGTATGTGATTGAAATGTTACGCTGAGATATAATTTTACTAATGGTATTACCATTAAAGGAAGAGAAAATACTTTAAGATTTTAGTATAAAGCATTTATGCATTGTAAAATAACTTTGCAATATACTTTCATTATTTATTTTGCCCTCTTTTGCTGTGATTTAAAGGGACAGTCTACTACAGAATTGTTATTGTTTAAAAAGATAGATAATCCCTTTATTACCCATTCCCCAGTTTTACATAACCAACACTGTTATATTAATACACCCTTTACCTCTGTGATCACTTTGTATCTAAGCCTCTGCAGACTGCCCCCCTATTTCGGTACATCTGGCAGACTTGCCCTTTAACCAATCAGTGCTTACTCCTATGTAGCTCCACAGGAGTGAGCACAATTTTATCTATATGGCACACATGAACCAGCACTTTACAGCTGCAAAACACTGTCACTGTGTAAGACAGCCTTCAAGGCCTTATAAATTAGCATATAAGTCTACCTAGGTTGAGCTCTCAACAAAGAATACCAAGAGAACAAAGCAAATTTGATGATAAAAGTACATTGGAAATTTCATGAAATCATGAAAGTTTAATTTTGACTAGACTGTCCCTTTAAGACTGAAAATTGTGGATTTTTCAGTCCTCAAAATTGAAAAAAACATAGGTTAAAACGATATGAAACCCAGAAATCTAGTAATGACAATGCTGACACAAAGATAAGGTTCATTACAAAATATAACTTCCACTGGGGAAAAGTGAGTTTGACCGAGCACCATGATGATATAAGGGACTTTAATATTGACAGTCCAGTAGCAAGACACTTTGCACATTTTTATGGTTCTTAAATTGATGACCCAAGTTTCATTGGCATTGATTTAGTGAAACTTAGTAGAAGGGGAGGTAATATTGATACTATCCTCCTTAAAAAAGAAACTAGATGAATGTACAATCTCCAAACTCTTTCCCCCTATAGGACTTAATGAAAAGTTAGTTTGCTTCTTTCCTAACTTAAAATTTGAAATATTCCACTTTATATGGCAGTATGGAACCCTACAATGTATATAACTTTTTTATATTTATATTTACTGTGTCCCTTTTTCTTTTTTTATGTTTATGATGTAGACCAGGGTAATATATATGTTTGGTATAGTTAGAGGCTACGTGATTTAATATGTATAATACTGTTTATGACTGGTGCTGCATTAATGCTAACTTTTATCTTGACCGCACTCTGAAAGGATGGTTTCTAGAAAATTAATTGTTGGATTACAAGAAGAAAGGCTGCAAATGTAGATCGAATAAGTGCACACTTTAGCGTTACTCTAATACAGCTTTTGAACCAACCAACATCTGTTGAAATTGACATGTGGGTAACCCGGAAGAAGCTCCAGGCGACCACGAAGGAAGAGCGAAACCCGCACAGGGACGCATTGGTTTGTTGCTGCTGACACTTGTCTGGGGATCCCCTTCAACTTATTTTACCCTCTGTGGCATCTCACGCATTATCCGGAAGAGAAACTCTGCATGTGGATACTTTAGGTATCGTGGTAACCGGTGGCGCCAGGGAAATCTCTGGCTGCGGTCCACTCTTACATCTGAATGTGCAGATTCCTGTGGCTCCATGAGTGTGTAACTTACCATCTGCCTTTGGTGAAGGTATTATGTGCTGACTTATAAAGGATATAATGGGTTGACTGTGGAACTTATGAAGATTGCTTTTCTATCCTTGCTTACTAACTCTTTTACACCAATGCTAACTTGTATTGCCTTACACTACCCTGCAGCTAGGGAGGCTCTCTACGGCATGGACTGCTAGTTTAAGCTCTTGTGGTGCACCACAGCAACTATTTATTAACTGGTTATAACCCTTAGTCTTTATCTTTAGTTGGGGGACCCCATCATGCGCTGATTTTAATATTTATACTGTATTAATAAATATATATTTTTGTGTATAGATCTTTCTATGTGGTTTGTATAAACTTTGATGTAGATATATATGTTCTGGATACCTAGACTTTTAGATCTCACTTATTATCCTTTCTTTACTTTCATCTAAATTCCTTAGGTCTTGAATAGTCAAAATATTGAATGATTCAAGGTATCCGCCTCTATTTTGTATAGGATTGAATTTAGCCTGTTTTTTAAGATTTGTATTCAACATTATTTCTTTGTTACATCCATCACTCTCTTAGTTGTTCTAGCATATAGAGATCTAAAATATCTAGTTTATGTTTCTTAACCCACCTGTATTTGGGTTCTTCTTCTAAATTTAATCCTTCACAAAATAGGGGTGGATATCTTGAATCTTTTATTATTTTGTCTACTCAAGACTTAAGGAATCTAGATTCAAGTAGAGAAAGGAAAATATTTAATTATAGCACCTATGAAAGACAGGCTCTTTCTGAATTGAAAAATAATAACAGCTTTATAATCCACCAGGCGGATAAAGGTGGTGATGTTGTGCTTCAAGACATTGATGTATACAAAGAAGAAGCTCTAAGACTCCTGTCAGATAACACATGTTTTTTTTTTTAAATAACTTTATTTATATATAGTGAGGACAAAATGATCCACTACATACTTGGCAAAATAACAAGGAAGAGTGCAATGGCATGAGATTACGTTAGTTTCACAAAATCCATCATAATAACAGATAAAATTAAAGTAGAAAGTAGGATGATCACCAATTCATCCTGCAGAAGCAAGGATTCAGATTGTCCACACAATTTTCTTTTTTACAATAAAGAAACAAAACAGAACAAAAACAATAAATATACAGATAAGTATCCATACAAAACACAAAATAGCACTTACCCGGAGCTCCTCCAGCTCACACCCCACAGACCAATCCACAGGGGATTGCATTTATAATTGCATAAGCTCCTAGTTAAACCTAGTCATTAGATGGACACCAGTTACCTCTGAGGTTCTCATTCAGGATGTATAGGCTGTTTCTAAATGGATAAATTACACTATCTCTGACTCTGGGCGGTAAAAATAACAGATAAGCCTCTCATTTGTGAAGAAATCTTTTAATTAGTTTTTCTGGGTCTCCCTTTGTGTCTGTTTGCTCAATCAGCATCTGGGTATGCACCTTGCTAAGTAGTTGCTTGAATGGAAGAGTTCTCTCTCTAGCCCACCCTGCCAGAATGATTATCCTGGCAAGCATAAGGACCGTGGTTATGAAGATGTCAAACTTATACATTCTGTCTTTAGGTATCAGGAATATCACATGTTGTGTCGTAAGCGTCACTTGTTGATTCGTCACCCTTGCCAACCAGTAAGAGACTCTATGCCAGAATCTTTTCAGCTTGGGATAATCCCATGGCAAATGACTCCAGTCAGGAGATGGATATCTACATCTATTACAAATGTTTTCTGCTCCCGGAACCCATTTGGAAAGAAGACCAGTCGTAATGTAGGATTGATGCATAAATTTCATGTGTGCCTCCCTCAGGTTTGCAGATATTGTATTAGCATGTACCTTCCTAAGACTAGCTTTGAGGAGATCAGACAGACAGACAGACAGACAGCACCGCAATTCAACCCGATCGAGTACGATCGGGTTGATTGACACCCCCTGCTGGGGGATGATTGGCCGCAAATCTGCAGGAGGTGACGTTGCTCTCCGCATTCAGCGAGGTCTGTCGGACCTGATCCGCACTGTCGGATCAGGTCCGACAGACCTTTGTTAAATAGGGGCCATATTGTGGCCCTTAGAAGAGTAGCAGAGGTTCTAAAACTGGATACTAGCAAAGTAATTAAAACTCTAGGTCCAGATGGAATACACCAAAGGATTTCAAGGAAATTTCGCACTGACATAACCAAACCTCTATTCTTAATATTTCAAGGCTTATTATCCTCAAGCTTAGTTCCCCAAGACTGGTGCCTCTTTTTAGAAGGGAAGCAGGGCTGAGCAATGACTGCGGTTAGAAGCAGCGCTTGGAAAAATAGACAGAAAGCGGGTAAATCATTTTAGGTGTTGAATTCAATAAGTGTAAAAAGGTCCTGAAAACCTGTTGAAACGTATTGAGAAACAAAAGTTGATGCATTATACTTTTCCAAAATCTGATATGTTGTTTTTTTAAATATGAAAATGGTGTTATCAATGAAAAGAGTATATTAGGACCTAAAAACAGCTAATAAACATGACTGGAGAGATTAGAAATGACCCCAAAGTTCTGTATACCCACACACATGTGAACACACACACACACATATGAACACTCACACTAGATATGTGCGATTCGGTTCGGTTCAATTCGGAAATTCGGAAAATTCTGATAATTCGGCTATTCGAATCGAACCGAATTTCCGAATTAAAATTTTACCGAATTTTCCGAATCGAATCGTAAATTCGGATGGCCATTGGATTACACTAGTATTGTACAGTATGTTAGGTTAACACCTAATATACAGTATAATACTAGTCTAATCCCACCTAACACTTACCGAAATGCCGAATTTACGAACCGAATTGAATCAAACCGAATCCAGCCGAATTTCTTCGAATCTGAATGAATCCGAAACGAATCCGAAACGAATCGATTCGAAATTTTCCGAATTCGAATCGATACGAACCAAACTTCGAAAAATTCTGAATCAATCCGAACCAAACCAAATTTTTTCGCCATGCACATGTCTAACACACACACATATGAACACACAGGCATATTATGAACATATACACACATATGCACATACTCATATATCAACATACACACATTTGAACATACAAACACACACATACAGTATATGAACATACAGACACATACACACAATGAACAAACATTCACACATATGAACACATACATTAATATACATACATGCTAAAAGAAATTGTTACAGACTACATTGTCATATTGGAGTACAACCCCTACTACTTCTAAGTATATTTTCATAATTCTGTCAGCTTTTTTCTCCTACTGAGCATGCCAAGTAAAACCTTTATATCTCAGCTACCACTGATCATATTGTCACCTGAAAAACATTGCTTAAACAAAGGGCCATATTACGAGTGGCTTGGGTAATGTCCATTTTACCCGGGTAATCCTAGGATTACCCAATATTTGACTTTACCCATAACTAGGCTGACCATATTGCTGCTTTAAGAAGGAACACATATGAACAATACATATGTGAGGGTTCTTATACAAAACCATTTCTTTAAACAGCCCTGAAAACAGCCCTGACATATGTATTTTTCATATGTGTCCCTTTTTAAAGCGGCAATATGGTCAGCCTACCCATAACATATATTATATATATATATATATATATATGTGTGTATAGATATACTGTATATTTTACCAAAATACCATTGGATATTTAAAGAAATATTTATTTATGAATAAATAGAACATATTCTGCTTTGTGAAGAACATTAGAATGAAAAATATTTATATTTAAATGTCGGGTTAGTGCACTTGAGAATATGCAATCGGATTTGCGCAGGAGTAGGTTCTTTTCTCCACTTTTTTTGCTCTATTGACTTCTATGGGGGAACACGTAAAAGCGTATGCGATATTCTAACTTCGGCTTTTTTGCACGCATTGGGTTAGCGTTCATGCGAAAACTGTTCACTTTCAACTTGTAATACAACCACTACCCGATCTGGCCCAAAATGTTTAATTGTGCTAGTAGAACAGCTTTGCAATATATTTTCATTATTCATTTACCTCTTTTTCCTGTAATTTAAGCCTGGAAATGTTGAGCTTTCTAAAAACTCAAACTTCCCAGGACAGGCTTCACAAGCCTAACCCTGAAACAAATCTTTCGCTAATTGGCTTCAGCAGAGATTATTAGATACAAACTGCAAAACAAAGCAAGTTTTGTTAACATAATGATTGTAGCTTGCTGTCTTTTCTAGAAGCAAGTCTGGAATAGTTCCTCCAAATAAGACAAATGGTAAGTGGAGTTTGGCTATTGAAAAACGATTGCAGCAAACCAGGTGTTAATGTATTCCAAACATCTCCACCCTCACCAAATATGTTTATTGCACAACAAATTGCAGAACAATAGTGCAATTAGAAGGTGTTTAACATTTAACATTAAACAGTCTACACTACTGTGCAGTATATATATATATAAATTTCTATTTCTATATATATTTATATATATAAATATAAATATATTTTTTTAAACTTTACATCTTTGAGTTTCCAGACGTAACAAATAAGAACGACATCAATATACAAAATATACAAAATATATCAAATACAATGCAATTGTACTTCTCAGTCTAAAATATTTATTCTACAAATGTATTAATACAAAAACCCAGTGAGCAATAACAGACATCCATAATGAGCAATAATATTTAAATTCATACAGTCTGATACTGATACTGTATTGTTTACCTACCTGTAGTCAACTCTGAGAGTACATACCCCTGGTAATTTATGGTCTGTACAGGTTACACTGCCAGATTACATGTGAAGAATAATTGATTTAATGATTTCTGATTGTTATTACACTGGATAATGAAATGTGTTGTT
Organism: Bombina bombina; assembly: GCF_027579735.1. Lineage (NCBI taxonomy): Eukaryota > Metazoa > Chordata > Amphibia > Anura > Bombinatoridae > Bombina > Bombina bombina. The sequence continues at coordinate 86,824,573 of NC_069507.1, read as the reverse complement.
GTTAATACTGACCAATTCAGGAATTGATCATTTTATTGATTGTGCTTAGGTTACTAGCATTACTCACTCTCCAATGACTGCAATTTGGATGTCACTAATATGAACAACTAAGCTACTCTATCCATGCTTGGGATATATTATTTTTTTGTTGAGATTGGTTGTAAGCACATTTATATGTATGTGATTGAAATGTTACGCTGAGATATAATTTTACTAATGGTATTACCATTAAAGGAAGAGAAAATACTTTAAGATTTTAGTATAAAGCATTTATGCATTGTAAAATAACTTTGCAATATACTTTCATTATTTATTTTTCCCTCTTTTGCTGTGATTTAAAGGGACAGTCTACTACAGAATTGTTATTGTTTAAAAATATAGATAATCCCTTTATTACCCATTCCCCAGTTTAACATAACCAACACTGTTATATTAATACACCCTTTACCTCTGTGATCACCTTGTATCTAAGCCTCTGCAGACTGCCCCCCTATTTCGGTATATCTGGCAGACTTGCCCTTTAACCAATCAGTGCTTACTCCTATGTAGCTCCACGGGAGTGAGCACAATTTTATCTATATGGCACACATGAACCAGCACTTTACAGCTGTAAAACACCGTCACTGTGATAAAAGACAGCCTTCAAGGCCTTGGAAATTAGCATATAAGTCTACCTAGGTTGAGCTTTCAACAAAGAATACCAAGAGAACAAAGCAAATTTGATGATAAAAGTACATTGGAAATTTCATGAAATCATGAAAGTTTAATATTGACTAGACTGTCCCTTTAAGACTGAAAATTGTGGATTTTTCAGTCCTCAAAATTTAAAAAAACATAGGTTAAAACGATATGAAACCCAGAAATCTAGTAATGACAATGCTGACACAAAGATAAGGTTCATTACAAAATATAACTTCCACTGGGGAAAAATTAGAACTATTCTGCAAAACAATTGGCACTTGCTATCTATTGATCCCCTTTTGCACAAATATGTAGGTGATTACCCTTTGATGACGGCACGCAGGGCCAACAATTTGAAAGATTTATTTGTAAAAAGTGAGTTTGATCAAGTAAAAACTACAAACTGGTTGGAATCACATTCTCAAAAATAGTGGGATGCACACCCTGCAACCAATGTGTTGTCAGTTCGTCAGGAGGACTTTTCAGACAACCACTAATAAAGTGTAAAAAATCCATTCATTCATCAACTTCTCTACTACAGGTGTGATTTATCTGCTATCTTGTTCATGCCCTAGTTTTTACGTGGGCAAAACTTACAGAGAATTTCGATCGAGCTTAACCGAGCACCATGATGATATAAGGGACTTTAATATTGACAGTCCAGTAGCAAGACACTTTGCACAATTTTATGGTTCTTAAATTGATGACCTGAGTTTCATTGGCATTGATTTAGTGAAACTTAGTAGAAGGGGAGGTAATATTGATACTATCCTCCTTAAAAAAGAAACTAGATTGATGTACAATCTCCAAACTCTTTCCCCCTATAGGACTTAATGAAAAGTTAGTTTGCTTCTTTCCTAACTTAAAATTTTAAATATTCCACTTTATATGGCAATATGGAACCCTACAATGTATATAACTTTTTTTATATTTATATTTACTGTGTCCCTTTTTCTTTTTTTATGTTTATGATGTACACCAGGGTAATATATATGTTTGGTATAGTTAGAGGCTACGTGATTTAATATGTATAATACTGTTTATGACTGGTTCTGCATTAATGCTAACTTGACCGCACTCTGAAAGGATGGTTTCTAGAAAATTAATTGTTGGATTACAAGAAGAAAGGCTGCAAATGTAGATCGAATAAGTGCACACTTTAGCGTTACTCTAATACAGCTTTTGAACCAACCAACATCTGTTGAAATTGACGTGTGGGTAACCCGGAAGAAGCTCCAGGCGACCACGAAGGCAGAGCGAAACGCGCACAGGGACGCATTGGTTTGTCGCTGCTGACACTTGTCTGGGGATCCCCTTCAACTTATTTTACCCTCTGTGGCATCTCACGCATTATCCGGAAGAGAAACTCTGCATGTGGATACTTTAGGTATCGTGGTAACCGGTGGCGCCAGGGAAATCTCTGGCTGCAGTCCGCTCTTATATCTGAATGTGCAGATTCCTGTGGCTCCATGAGTGTGTAACTTACCATCTGCCTTTGGTGAGGGTATTATGTGCTGACTTATAAAGTATATAACAGGTTGACTGTGGAACTTATGAAGATTGCTTTTCTATCCTTGCTTACTAACTCTTTTACACCTATGCTAACTTGTATTGCCTTACACTACCCTGCAGCTAGGGAGGCTCTCTACGGCATGGACTGCTAGTTTAAGCTCTTGTGGTGCACCACAGCAACTATTTATTAACTGGTTATAACCCTTAGTCTTTATCTTTAGTTGGGGGACCCCATCATGCGCTGATTTTAATATTTATACTGTGTTAATAAATATATATTTTTGTGTATAGATCTTTCTATGTGGTTTGTATAAACTTTGATGTAGATATATATGTTCTGGATACCTAGACTTTTAGATCTCACTTATTATCCTTTCTTTACTTTAATCTAAATCCCTTAGGTCTTGAATAGTCAAAATATTGAATGATTCAAGGTATCCGCCTCTATTTTGTATAGGATTAAATTTAGCCTGTTTTTTAAGATTTGTATTCAACATTATTTCTTTGTTACATCCATCACTCTCTTAGTTGTTCTAGCATATAGAGATCTAAAATATCTAGTTTATGTTTCTTAACCCACCTGTATTTGGGTTCTTCTTCTAAATTTAATCCTTCACAAAATAGGGGTGGATATCTTGAATCTTTTATTATTTTGACTACTCAAGACTTAAGGAATCTAGATTCAAGTAGAGAAAGGATAATATTTAATTATAGCACCTATGAAAGACAGGCTCTTTCTGAATTGAAAAATAATAACAGCTTTGTAATCCACCAGGCGGATAAAGGTGGTGATGTTGTGCTTCAAGACATTGATGTTTACAAAGAAGAAGCTCTAAGACTCCTGTCAGATAACACATGTTTTTTTTTAAATAAATTTATTTATATATAGTGAGGACAAAATGATCCACTACATACTTGGCAAAATAACAAGGAAGAGTGCAATGGCATGAGATTACGTTAGTTTCACAAAATCCATCATAATAACAGATAAAATTAAAGTAGAAAATAGGATGATCACCAATTCATCCTGCAGAAGCAAGGATTCAGATTGTCCACACAATTTTCTTTTTTTACAATAAAGAAACAAAACAACAAAAACAATAAATATACAGATAAGTATCCATACAAAACACAAAATAACACTTACCCGGAGCTCCTCCAGCTCACACCCCACAGACCAATCCACAGGGGATTGCATTTATAATTGCATAAGCTCCTAGTTAAACCTAGTCATTAGATGGACACCAGTTACCTTTGAGGTTCTCATTCAGAATGTATAGGCTGTTTCTAAATGGATAAATTACACTATCTCTGACTCTGGGTGGTAAAAATAACAGATAAGCCTCTCATTTGTGAAGAAATCTTTTAATTTGTTTTTCTGGGTCTCCCTTTGTGTCTGTTTGCTCAATCAGCATCTGGGTATGCACCTTGCTAAGTAGTTGCTGGAATGGAAGAGTTCTCTCTCTAGCCCATCTTGCCAGAATGATTATCCTGGAAAGCATAAGGACCGTGGTTATGAAGATGTCAAACTTATACATTCTATCTTTAGGTATCAGGAATATCACATGTTGTGTCGTAAGCGTCACTTGTTGATTCGTCACCCTTGCCAACCAGTAAGAGACTCTATGCCAGAATCTTTTCAGCTTAGGACAATCCTATAGCAAATGACTCCAGTCAGGAGATGATATCTACATCTATTACAAATGTTTTCTGCTCCCGGAACCCATTTGGAAAGAAGACCAGTCGTAATGTAGGATTGATGCATAAATTTCATGTGTGCCTCCCTCAGGTTTGCAGATATTGTACTAGCATGTACCTTCCTAAGACTAGCTTTGAGGAGATCAGAGTCTATCAATAGGTCTCTATGGTTCTACCATTTCAATAGAATTCCCTGCATGGCATGGTATAAGAGATCTTGTAAGAACCTTGCTTGGCTAGAATACATAATTTATCAATGTTAGAGGGTTAAGTAGTTAACAGCTTGTCTGAAATCAACTTATATAGGTAGTGTCTACACTGAAAATATGCAAACCTATGTTCCTCCGGGGAGACCATACAGATTTTGTAACTCCTGAAAGGGTGTGATTTCTAGGGTAAGAGGATTAAAGAGCTGGTGAAGCCTAGTGAGGTGTTGTCGGTGCCATGCAATGAACACTTCTGTCGTGTAGCCCGGAAGGAAATGTAAGTTACCTTGAATCGGTAAATATTTAGTCACTGAGTTCTGTATCCCCCATAACTTACAAGTCTTGGACCATGCCCTCAGAGGATCTCTAAATAATATGTGGGATTGCATATACGGGGGAAGAAAGTTAAAAACAGCGTGGGGCTGGCCTCCAATTCAGGGATAGTGAAATGCTCATTCCCCACAAGCCAGTCTAACGTAATTTTAGACATGGCAGCCCAATTGTACAAAATTATATTTGGAAGGCAAAGTCCGCCCTCACCCGATGGCATGAATAAGTACGTTTTTGCCTATCTTGTGTTTTTTACCCTGCCATACAAAATGTCAGAGAGAAGCCTGGAGTGACTCAGCGTCTCTACGAGTTAGGAGGAGGGGCAGCATCTGCAGCGGGTAGAGGAGCTTAGGAAGGGCGACCATTTTAAAAAGCTGAATTCTACCTGGGAGGGAAAGGAGAAGCTTCGTCCAATTCAACAACAATTGTTTGATATTCGCAATAGTGCATGTGAGATTGAGGTGGTGCAGCTTAATAGGGTCAATATGTAAGTGGATCCCTAGGTATTTAAAGAGGCCCTCCATGATCTTGAGTCCTGTGTCTAACAATGTAGTTCAAATAAACAACGTGTAAAGCGCCAATAGGAAAATACAAAGGATTTAATATAAAATAAAATATAAAAACATGTGGTCTATCTGACCAACTGGGGATATATCCAAAACAGTCACAGTAAATAACGCATTAAACAGTATATGCAAAAATAAAACAAACCAGATAAGATAAAACAATAAAATTAGGTGCACCTAAAGATGTATAGAGTACCGTCTATAGGTAAAGGCGGAGACGTGTCCTACTCCGTATAATCCATAAACAAAGTCAAAGAATTACAATGTCAATTGTGTCCAAGAAGTGAATAAAGTGATGAGTGGCTCCGATGTGTGTTCGTGAGTAATCCAGTGGGTGTACAAAAAGTAAAAAATAAAAATAAAAAAATGTGAAAATACAAAAATATAAAAATATATAAAACAATGTTGAACCTTCAAAATGTGTGAAAAAATGAAAAAAGTGTACAGAAAAAATGTAAAAAACCAAATGGAGAACAAAAAAGTGTGGTTAGTTGTTCCTTTGGTGTATAGGATCTTCTAATCTTCTTCAAATACCTGTGGAAAATAATATAACATAGTGCAATATTGCTAGTGATCCAATAAAACAAATTGAAATAAGGCTTACCAATACTATCAACGCGTTTCGGCCTTCTGTTATAGGCCTTTATCAAGACTAGTGTATGGTAATGCCTCTAAGCCTTATATAGTGTTTGTCCTAGTATGTTAATTGGTCCTTCCTGTGTTATTTTGGCGCCAAAAGTATCTGTTAACTTCCTGCGTCCCATATAACTCTTCCCCTTCCTATTGTGTGAAGTATGGGCAGAAGTGATGTCATGAGTTGATAGTATGGGCAGAAGTGATGTCATGAGTTCATAGTGTCCCTCTGGTTATGCAGCCTCTCACATGAGCGTTTCCCCCTTCCTATTGTGTGAAGTATGGGCGGATGTGATGTCATAGATAGATATTGTCCCTATCGTTATCCAACCTATAAGAATGAGCATTTACCCACCTCTAATGTCATTACAGTTCTTTATTGGGTATCGTTTTTGCCTTTCTAGTTGTTTCTAACACTATTTTAGTTGCTTTTCCTTTCAAAATTAATACCGCGACTTACTGGGATTTGCATTCGTCACTTCCGGTTTCATGCGGTTGGATTATTCTAATTGTTAGTGACATTGATGGTTACTTTCTCTATCACTTGAGCGTGGCGAATCGGAAGTGATACATACACTTACATCACTTCCGGTTCCCCGAGTTTATGTGGCACAAAGTATGTCCCTTATTTACTCTATACTATGAGATTCCGTCTCATCGTTCCAGAGCTATTGGTATCTATTAAGCCTAAGTACTTCTTTGTTAAAAATAAAAATCAGTGGCTATATATATTTGTGACCGATCGGCTCCTATTTTGAGTTTGCATGTTATTACTCTAACAATGTAGTGTTGTGAGAATTTTGCAACCAGGTGACTTCAGACTTGTCGATATTAATCCTATTACCTGAAAAGGAGTGGTTGGAGGTTGGTGTAGGGGTCACCCACAAACAGTAACAAATCGTCTGCATATAATGATAGGTGATATTTGTGTCCAATAACATCAAGGCCTTCACAATGTTGCCTAATATATGAGGCCAGGGTCTCTATGGCTAGGTCAAATAGCAAGGGGGAAAGGGGGCAGCCCTGCCTAGTACCCCTCTGCAATGTGAAATAGGGGGAAAGCCCACCATTAACCACAAGGGATGCTATAGTGGCCTGGTATAATCTCTGAAGGAAGTCAGCAAAGCTCCCCATTATTCCAAACTGTTCCAACGAGGTGTGCATGTGGTCCCACTCTATCCTGTTGAATGCCTTTTCCGCATCAAGTACTAAAAGACAAGCATCTTGTAACTTGGAAGGGGCCTGTGTGCATTATACTAGTAGTGTGATGTGATTGCTAATGTCTTCCTAATATTGACCACCGAGGATCTACCCTTGACAAAGCCCGTCTGGTCCATATGGACAACAGAAGGCAGGACCCCCGCCAATCGATCAGCCAGAATCTTAGTTAGTAGCTTGTAATCTCCGTTGAGTAGGGAGATTGGTTGGTATGATGACGTTTGGGTGTGGTCCCTATCTGATTTGGAAATCAGGTAGATGTTCGCCTCCGAGAAGCACCAATCCATTCGCACATTACCTTCTAGGCATTCCGAATATAGGGAGGATAAAGTGGGTGCCAATTCCTCGCTCGAAAGCTTAAAATATTCGGAGGGTAGCCCATCCAGGTCCGGAGCTTTCCCCAGTTTACTATTCTGTATGACCTTAATGACTTCCTGTATACAGTATGTATAGGGGCATTAAGGGTCAACTTTTGCTCCTCAGAAATGGCAGGGAGCCATACCGAACCCCAGAACCTATGCTTCACCTCTTGGTCTATTGTCTGACTAGTATATAGAGTTGTGTAATACTGCACAGATTCTGTCATGATTTCTTTATTGTCCGAGGTCAATTTGGACTGAGAGTTGATAGCCGCTATATAGGATTTGGACCGGTAAGAGTGAACTAGTTTGGCTAACAATTTGCCAGATTTGTTGCCCTGTCGAAAATATCTACCTTGCCTATGTATATTAAACTTAATATTTTGTTGGACTAGAAAAGGGTCTCTGGACTGTTTAAGCTCGTAATACTTTTTTTTGAATGCGGGGGTAAATATCTGTCTATAACTGTCTATCTTCCTATTATTTCTATTATAGTGAGCCATGAAGGCCGTGATGTGGCCCCTCATCACCGCCTTAGAGGCGTGCTAGAGCAAGTCAGGGGTAACTTTATGTAGGTCATTATCAGACACATAATGTGACCAAGAGGATTTTAAGTGGTTACGGAAGTTTACATTACTATAGAGGTAGGAGGGGAATGTCCATGATTTCTCAGGGGTGCTCATGGGTGTAGGTTGTAGCAATAAAGTGATCGGGGCATGGTCCGAGACTGTGATCTGTCCTATGCTAGTGGTATGAACCTGAGGTGTTAGTACAGGAGATGTCAGGAAATAGTCAGTCCTCGACATAGTGTGGTGTGTTTTGGATAAGCAAGTAAAATCCCTGCCATCTGGGTTCTTTGCCCTCCAGACATCTGTCAAGTCTAGTGTCTCTTTAAATGAGTTGATTAAAGTCACCTCTCTTTTATGTGTAATGTGTTTTTGCAAGACGCTTGCCACTGCAGGGTCCCTAAACCTGTCCAAGGGGAGAGCCTGAGCTAAATTAAAGTCGTCGTCCCCCATAATTATCAGTGCATTGTAGGTTGATAGCTTTGCCAATAAGGCTGACCAGAAGCTGGAGTTAACCTCGTTCGGGCCTCTCTGGTCTATTTCAGTCTGCGAAAACGATATTGAAAGTCCCTTCCTCAGCAAAATGTCTACCCCCCTCTTCCTACCCTCAGATGGGGAATACAAAATTTGACCCACCCAACTTATTTTTTACTTCTCATGCTCTTCTGCTGTCAATTTGGTCTCCTGAAGCAGCGCTATGTCTGCATGTAAAGTTCAGGTGTTGTAGAATTGTACCTCTCTTTGCAGGTGAAGTGATACCACCCACATTCCAAGATATTATTCTAACAGGTAATGCCATGGGAACAATATAAAGGTAAGAGCAGGTATTGGTGCACCTCAAGACACATGAGACCACAAATTATTTCACATATTTTAACTTTTTTCCATTTTTTCCTTAATGCTGCAAAAGTTGCCTTCTTAATATTTCATAATTTTTAAAAAAAAAAATTAAATAAAGATGGGATCTTAGTCACACAATATGGCCATATTCTGCTCAGCCAGTCACCACTTACAAGGTGTCCCACAAAAGACTGGTCCTAACTCTAAAATTTTAGCCAAGCTATGATCAAGAATACAATTCTAATATATCAAAATAGAATTTTCAATCTCTCATCCAAACTGCATGGGATGAGGCTTCCTGGCTACATGTTATTACACATACTTCGAACTTGTTTCCTAATGCTGCAAAAAATTGCCTTCTCAACACCTCTTAACACTATGAAGTTAGCCAATACAATTCTAATATACCAAAAATAACATTCCAACATTACTACAATACTATACCTCTCATCCAGACTGCATGGGATGAGGTTTTCTGGGTTTATATACACACAGTTAAATATCTGTGTCTCGAACACACCTGAACTGGATGGAGTGCTTTAAACCAAAAGGGCTTTGGTCAGTTTCCCCAGTGATAAATCAGTAAGAAATAATGGTTAAGCACATCTAATAAAAGCATATGTTTTTAAATGCACATATTGTGGAGTTGGCAGCACTCCACAATATGTGCATTTAAAAACATATGCTTTTATTAGATGTGCTTAACCATTATTTCTTAACAATATAAAGGTGTTATATGGGAATCCACCATATGGAGGCATGTTATGTGTGTTAGGAGTCTGTGTCCTGCAGCCCTCAGGTATAAGGTAAGTAATATGTAATGAACCCTTGAAAGTGAAGGGAGACCCCAGGGACATACCTGGTATATAATAAAACTCACTGTGATACACTGTTAAGTATAAAAGCTGGTTGTACGTTGTAAAAGGGTGGTCTGCAGAGGGTGAAGCCGAAGGCCCCCAGGTTTCCTGTGGTAGTAGCTAGAAAAGAAACAGAAGTCAAAATAATGCAAACAATGCAAACAATACAATGATATCCACAGCATAACTATTTCAGAATGAGGCAACAACTGTGCAATGTTAAAGTCATAAAACATGAGACAGAAAAACCTTTGGCTTTTTGAGTATGTAGAGCAGATAAGATGGCATATAAGCATATAAGGGGCTAGAGGGAGGGAAAACTAGTCAGGGCATGAGAATGGTGTTCTAGATGGGGGGGGGTATTGGCTCCACCCATAAGTGGGGAAGGTAACTGTGCATTGAAGGGCCGGAGGTCCCCAGCCACATCCATAAGATGAGATAATGTAGTATCAACTATAAATATTAGAAATATCACATAATACCTAGGGGACTGACCCAAAAGGGGGCAAAAACTCCAGAGGGCTTTAACCTTTAACAAACAATCTGTGGGAATACAGAAACAGGACATGTCAAATAACATATCTAACAACCAGGGAGGAGAAACCTCATTCAAATAATAAAGGGCTATGAAGCCCAAACAGTGGGAGGGAGAGACCGCTGCTAACCGACTAATCAATAAAGAGTGCAAAAGGCAACTCATCTGCAATAAATTTATCCAGGTGACATTCAGGGAGTTATGTCGGCAGCCCTGTGGCAGAGAACCTTTTTCAATATAGGGCATTAGGTTATGGGTTTGATCACCCTTGTCTATAATAAGGATGAGTGTTAGAAACAGGAACATCTGAAAGAGAAAAAAAGCATACATCTTGTAGCAAAACATGAGCTAAATTTTAAAGATACAAGCACCCGTCAGTGAACATATCAGCCCAATGGCTCCTGTCTCAGTTCGGATGATAAGTAGGCCTGCACCGCCGTAGGGGAGTGGAAAATCTTGGGACCAGAAGAGGTCTGCAGCTTGAGCTTAGCTGGATACAGGAGGGCGAACTTAAGAAAGAGAACAGGGTGGTGCAAAGTCTTTGCGTCGTCTGGTCACCTCTACAGAAAAGTCCTGAAAGAGTAGGAGACTGTGATCTTCGTATTTAATTTCCTTTGCGGCTCGATAAGCCCTCAATATGGCCACCTTGTCCTGATAGTTCAGACATTTGAAGATCACTTGGCGAGGCTTCTCCTTGGAGTTACCTAAGTGGCTGTCAGGGCCAATGCGGTGTGCTCTCTCTATGTTGAGGGGCTGATAATTCTGAGACATTCTGAGGAGTGAGGGGAGGGTAGAGGTTGCAAAGTCCAGCAGGCCCTTTCTTATTTGTTTCGCCTGCTGCGATTTTCCAGGTCCTCTACCTTATCTTGTAAGTACTGGTTTTGCTTTAATAAGTTCTTCAAAGACACTTCAGATTTCTGTTGTCTATCCTTGAGTCCAGAGATTCTCTGTTCAGCAGCCATTTTAGGCAAAAATAAAGATTTCAGTTCCTGCAGTAAGGTAGTATGGTCGCTTGAGGAGCCCCCCTCACCCTCCTGCTGGGAACTGTATGTGATGCTTTCCGTGGCCTGTTTCAGCCTCCTTTCCTGTGTCTTTGATCTGCAGCTTATATTGTCAATCCCAGACTGGGATAATCTGTGGAAATAGTCGTCAACTTTCGTAGAATATAATGCAAGGGAGCTGTATAGATATTGTGTGCCTTGCCAATCCTAGGGGGTCTGAGTATGTGCTCCCCACGAGCTCAGTCCTGTGAGAGATGGAGCACAGGGTGCACTTAAAACAAGTTCCAGAATGAGTAAGAGCTGATTTTTCTTATTGTCTGCTATAGGCAAACTTGATGTTTAGTATAAGCCATAAGATGGCATGGTTCACTTGTTCAGAGTGTAGAGAGTTATAGCAAGCAATCAGACATGTGTGTACACTGCAGATTTAAAAAAAAAAAACAGGACAGTAAAAAGTGCGTGCAAGTATGAGTCTGAATTGGTTTATAAGTACATGGAATGAAGCTTGTTCCCAAACAGAAAGTCCAGTAAGGTCTCAAAGCTGAGTAATCAAAGCCAGTTACAGAGTGATAAAAGCATTTATTTTTACATGTCTCTTTAATCCCTTTGCTTGGCTGGTATATGTAAGACACCTGTGCAATATAGACAATGGGCAGATCTGCAGTGCCCCTAGGGCTACTATTTTACTAATGGTCCTTTCAAACTGCTGTTGTCCCTTAGGCAAATTGCAGGGGAGTAGTCCCACGTGTAGTCAGTCACCTTGTCAGCCTCCCCTTCCAGGAGTGAGCAGTTCTGGAGTGATCTGTAGCAGCAGAGGAGTTGGTCGCTGCAATACTTGTGGCTTTAATGCGGCCAGTGTGTGGTGGGGGCTGGAGCTCAAGCCCTGAGGAGGACTGCCTGAGCCGCTTCTAAAATGGCGCCTTTTCGCACCTTCACTGTCTGCCTCCCGGGGGCCAGGACCAGATGTCGGGTCCTACATGGTGTAGATTCGGCCAAGTGTTGCCGGAGGCACTAATAACCCCAAGCCTGGCAAGAATTGAAGTCACGGCGGAGGCAAAGCAGCAGCAATAGCCTGTAATATGTACAGAAGTTGCGGAGCTCTGTACTGCTGCTGCTTCCCAGATGCCCCACCCACCAGAAGTCCAGATAACACATGTTTTTTAAGGATTAGTCAAGATCCAGAGAAAAAGAAAAAACAGCGCTATCTATCCCTATTTCATCAAAAAAACAGTACTTGTAATTCCAAAGGTAAGGTAATTGAAGAATCCGTTATGATATTCAGAATTTCCACATGTGATGTTGCAGTTCCAATATATATCAGGAAAAGAGAACAGGATCCAGCCCAGAAGACGTGTCTTGTGGAGATACAGGGATCCTTGAATCTTCCTCAAGCTTGCTGCCCTTTCCAAAAGCGTTTCTCCATGAAAGCGCTGGATAGTTGCTGGATAGAAGATAAAAAGGGAACAGGCGCAAAGCCCGACTCAAGTGTATTACAAACACAATTTATTAGCCCCTATTATAGAAATATACTCACAGGAAATAAAATATAAAAGTGCACATATAGTAAAAAGATGAGTCTTTCTCCAAACCGATCTCTGTTCCATTTAAAAAGTTTCAAGGTTTGTAATGTGGAGGTAACGGGTGACAGGTGTATGAGCTTTTAACTGCTTATCCACTTGTTAGAAGTGTATTTCCAGATAAATGTCGGTCAAAGTTAATATAACAAATTAATTGTAAAAACAATATAAACAATTAAAACAATAAAACATACCGCAATGAACACTACGGTACTTGTCCCTCGACGTCCGCTCTCCAGTACTGAGCATGCGCAAAGGAAAATACGGATGCCTCCTTGGGACACAAAACCTCAACGCATTTCGTTTCGCTACGGCGAAACTTTTTCAAGAGTGTTAGTTACTCTCTGTCCTCTTTCTTTTATAGGCGCAATATGTTAGCTATGCTCCTACCATGGGATGCATTCCCTACAGCTCCTACATACATGCTATTAGACTGTAATATAATATGTGATATTTGGAAGACATAATTAAAAATCTAACAACGAGGAATTAAAAGAGTGATCAATATCTGGTACCATAACAACAGGTTTATAATTAATACATAGAAATTAGCTATATATATAACATATATAAAACATATCTAGGACATTTTTAAAAATACAAAATGTATACACACAAATAGATACATGATGAATGAATGAATGATTAAAATATATATGCTAAGTGGAAAAGGTTTTTAAGCTATATATATGTTTTTTTTAAAATACTTGATAAAATTAAGAAGAGAGAGCACTAGCTGATTATTTACTATAGATAAAAATAGGTTCTACCTAGGTGTACATTTTTGGATCCAGTAAGCAAACAGCTATACTAAAAAAGCTTGGATATCTATGTCTACATTAAGGCCTTTTGGTTGCATACAATTTAATTCCCTTATCCAAAAGGTTTCCCTTTGTCTTAAGCGTAATATATTGGTGTTCCATATATTAAGGGTGACCCACTCTATGATATGTACTTCTAGGCCTTTGACATTTTGGTTATGTTTTTCCTTGAAATGTTTGGAGACACTCAGGTACTGGCTGAAGATGTTTTCAATTTCGACATGTGACTGTCCCTCCATCAGTAAGGACTACATAAGACCTTGGTTCTGGAGAGCTTCCAATTACCGTAGCAGGCGTCTTCCATTTCTTCTCATCATCCAGTTTAACTCTGACACTTTTCCCCACATTCAGCTCCTGCAAGGGCCTCACAGAGGCCTAGATTTGGAGTTTTGTCGGTAACGACCCGAAAAACTAACGCCAGCTTTTTTCTGGCCGCACCATAAAAATAACTCTGGTATCGAGAGTCCACATAAAGGCTGCGTTAGGCTCCAAAAAAGGAGCGTAGAGCATTTTTAACGCAGCTTCAACTCTCGATACCAGAGTTGCTTACGGACGCGGCCAGCCTCAAAAACGTGCTCGTGCACGATTCTCCCATAGGAAACAATGGGGCTGTTTGAGCTGAAAAAAACCCAAACACCTGCAAAAAAGCCGCGTTCAGCTCCTAACGCAGCCCCATTGTTTGCTATGCGGTAACCCTTCCTACGTCTGCACCTAACACTCTAACATGTACCCCGAGTCTAAACATCCCTAACCTTACACTTATTAACCCCTAATCTGCCGCCCCCGCTATCGCTGACCCCTGCATATTATTATTAACCCCTAATCTGCCGCTCCGTAAACCGCCGCTACTTACATTATCCCTATGTACCCCTAATCTGCTGCCCTAACATCGCCGACCCCTATATTATATTTAATAACCCCTAATCTGCCCCCCACAACGTCGCCTCCACCTGCCTACACTTATTAACCCCTAATCTGCCGAGCGGACCTGAGCGCTACTATAATAAAGTTATTAACCACTAATCCGCCTCACTAACCCTATAATAAATAGTATTAACCCCTAATCTGCCCTCCCTAACATCGCCGACACCTAACTTCAATTATTAACCCCTAATCTGCCGACCGAATCTCGCCGCTATTCTAATAAATGTATTAACCCCTAAAGCTAAGTCTAACCCTAATACTAACACCCCCCTAAGTTAAATATAATTTAAATCTAACTAAATTAATTATCTCTTATTAAATAAATTATTCCTATTTAAAGCTAAATACTTACCTGTAAAATAAATCCTAATATAGCTACAATATAAATTATAATTATATTATAGCTATTTTAGGATTTATATTTATTTTACAGGTAACTTTGTATTTATTTTAACCAGGTACAATAGCTATTAAATAGTTAAGAACTATTTAATAGCTAAAATAGTTAAAATAATTACAAATTTACCTGTAAAATAAATCCTAACCTAAGTTACAAATAAACCTAAAACTAGACTATCAATAAATTAATTAAATAAACTACCTACAATTACCTACAATTAACCTAACACTACACTATCAATAAATTAATTAAATACAATTGCTACAAAGAAATACAATTAAATAAACTAGCTAAAGTACAAAAAATAAAAAAGTACTAAGTTACAAAAAATAAAAAAAATATTTACATATTCCGATCAGCCAATAGAATGCGAGCTCAATCTGATTGGCTGATCGGATCAGCCAATCGGATTGAACTTGATTCTGATTGGCTGACTCCATCAGCCAATCAGAATATTCCTACCTTAATTCCGATTGGCTGATAGAATCCTATCAGCCAATCGGAATTCGAGGGACACCATCTTGGATGACGTCATTTAAAGGAACCGTCATTCGTCGTTCAGTCGTCGGCCAGGATGGATGTTCCGCGGTGGAGGTCTTCAGGATGCTGCCGCTTCGCTCCGGATGGATGCCGCTTGGATGAAGACTTCAATCGGATGGAAGACCTCTTCTGGCCCGCTTGGATGAAGACTTCAGCCGGATCATGGACCTCTTCAGCCCCCCACTTGGGCTTGGATCAGGACATCGGAGGAGCTCTTCTGGACCGATCGGTGAACCTGGTATGGTGAAGACAAGGTAGGATGATCTTCAGGGGCTTAGTGTTAGGTTTATTTAAGGGGGGTTTGGGTTAGATTAGGGGTATGTGGGTGGTGGGTTGTAATGTTGCGGGGGGGGTATTGTATTTTTTCTTTTACAGGCAAAAGAGCTGAACTTCTTGGGGCATGCCCCGCAAAGGGCCCTGTTCAGGGCTGGTAAGGTAAAAGAGCTTTGAACTTTAGTAATTTAGAATAGGGTAGGGCATTTTTTTATTTTGGGGGGCTTTGTTATTTTATTAGGGGGCTTAGAGTAGGTGTAATTAGTTTAAAATTGTTGTAATATTTTTCTTATGTTTGTAAATATTTTTTTATTTTTTGTAACTTAGTTCTTTTTTATTTTTTGTACTTTAGCTAGTTTATTTAATTGTATTTCTTTGTAGCAATTGTATTTAATTAATTTATTGATAGTGTAGTGTTAGGTTAATTGTAGGTAATTGTAGGTAGTTTATTTAATTAATTTATTGATAGTCTAGTGTTAGGTTTATTTGTAACTTAGGTTAGGATTTATTTTACAGGTAAATTTGTAATTATTTTAACTATTTTAGCTATTAAATAGTTCTTAACTATTTAATAGCTATTGTACCTGGTTAAAATAAATACAAAGTTGCCTGTAAAATAAATATAAATCCTAAAATAGCTATAATATAATTATAATTTATATTGTAGCTATATTAGGATTTATTTTACAGGTAAGTATTTAGCTTTAAATAGGAATAATTTATTTAATAAGAGATAATTAATTTCGTTAGATTTAAATTATATTTAACTTAGGGGGGTGTTAGTATTAGGGTTAGACTTAGCTTTAGGGGTTAATACATTTATTAGAATAGCGGCGAGATTTGGTCGGCAGATTAGGGGTTAATAATTGAAGTTAGGTGTCGGCGATGTTAGGGAGGGCAGATTAGGGGTTAATACTATTTATGATAGGGTTAGTGAGGCGGATTAGGGGTTAATAACTTTATTATAGTAGCGGTGCGGTCCGCTCGGCAGATTAGGGGTTAATAAGTGTAGGCAGGTGGAGGCGACGTTGTGGGGGGCAGGTTAGGGGTTAATAAATATAATATAGGGGTCGGCGGTGCAAGGGGCAGCAGATTAGGGGTACATAGCTATAATGTAGGTGGCGGCTCTTTGCGGTCGGCAGATTAGGGGTTAATTATTGTAGGTAGCTGGCTGCGATGTTGTGGGGGGCAGGTTAGGGGTTAATAAATATAATATAGGGGTCGGCGGTGCTAGGGACAGCAGATTAGGGGTACTTAAGTATAACGTAGGTGGCGGTCGGCAGATTAGGGGTTAAAAAATTTTTTTAGAGTGTCGGCGATGTGGGGGGACCTCGGTTTAGGGGTACATAGGTAGTTTATGGGTGTTAGTGTACTTTAGAGTACAGTAGTTAAGAGCTTTATAAACCGGCGTTAGCCCAGAAAGCTCTTAACTACTGACTTTTTTCCTGCGGCTGGAGTTTTGTCGTTAGATGTCTAACGCTCACTTCAGAAACGACTCTAAATACCGGAGTTAGAAAGATCCCATTGAAAAGATAGGATACGCAATTGACGTAAGGGGATCTGCGGTATGGAAAAGTCGTGGCTGGAAAGTGAGCGTTAGACCCTATTTTGAGTGACTCCAAATACCGGCGGTAGCCTAAAACCAGCGTTAGGAGCCTCTAACACTGGTTTTCACGGCTAACGCCAAACTCTAAATCGAGGCCAGAGTGTTTCCTGTCGTAGAAGAATCAATAGCCCCTTTTAGCCTCTTCATCCCTCCTAAGGACCTCGTCCTGAGGAACAGAGCTAATTGGCTGGAAGACACCCACATAGGGTAAAGTGGTTAGAATCTGATGTCCTAGCATCAGCTGTGCCGGGCTAAAACCCGTGGCTTGAATGGGAGTTGCCCTATAGGACAAGAGGGCTAGGTACGGCTCAGATTGCTTCAAAATGAATTTTGTTGTTTGAACTGCCCTTTCAGCCATTCCATTGGCCTGCAGGTAATGTGGACTCGACGTAGAATAAACAAAATCATATTTACTGCTGAAAGAACTGAACTCCATGGAAGCAAACTGCATTCTGTTATCACTCACTAACTCCATTGGTATGCCGCACAGGGCGAACAAGCTCTTGAGACGAGTGATAACGGCTTGACTTGTGATCTCATTCAAGGGTGCAATCTCCAAATACCTGAAATATTAGTCAATCACTAATAGGTACTTTTTCCCGTACAGTTCGCACAAATCCGCAGCTATTTTCTGCCATGGGCCTGTAGGCAGCGGAGTAGAAATCAAGGGCTCTCTTCTCTGAGTAGGCCGGCGTTCCCGGCAAAAGGCACATTTTGACACATGGCTTGCAATGTCGAAACTGATCCCAGGCCACCATACTGCCATAGCGGCCCTTTCTCTGCACTTTGTAATGCCCAAGTGGCCATCATGAATCCTGCTTAACATCTCCTGCCGCATGCTAACAGGAATAATAATGCGGTCCTGGAACAGCACCAACCCATCCAGTTCCGTGAGATGCGACCTTTCTGACTGATAAGAACTTAAAGACATCCAGGCTGCCCAGCTCTCGGGCCAACCTTCTTTTATGTACTTAATAACTTCTTGAAGGTCAGTATCTAAATATGTCTCCTTTCTTATTTGCTCTAGCTTCCCTGACGAAATGGATTTGGATTCCATAACTGAATCTACATACACTTTCACATCTGATTCCGTTGAAGATTCTTCAGCAGCAGCCAGCGGGAGCCTGGAAAGTGTATCTGCCACTACCAGTTGTTTCCCCGGCACATGCACTGTCAATATCATAGGAGTTGATTAGAGGGAGTAGCGGTTTACGGTCAGTCTACAGACTAAATTTCTCTAAACCCTCTAGATAATGCTGGAAGCGCTCACAGGCCCAACTGCAGCCAGGCACTCTTTCTCAATTTGGGCGTATTTCGACTCAGCAGCCATCAGTGTACGGGAACAGTAGGTGATGGGCTGTAGTTTGTTCTCATTCAACTGCAGGAGGACGGCCCCTAACCCAAAACTGCTCGCATCAGCACTAACCACAGTCTTTTTAGAAGGGTCGTAGAACCCCAACACTGGGGCAGACCCCAGCAGGGACTTGACCTGCACAAAAGATTCTTCCTGTGAAGGTCCCCAGACCCAGGCAACATCTTTCTTTAACAACTTTGTGATAGGGTGTAGTATTGTGGATAAATCTGGAAGGAACCTGCACACATAATTCACAAGGCCCAATATTTGTCTCAGCTCATGTAAATCAGAAGGACATTTCATCTGTTCAATAGCAAGGATTTTATCAGGGTCTGGCTTGATACCATCACCATTGATAATATGCCCAAAGTAACATAACTCAGCCTTCCTAAAATGGCATTTCTCCTTATTTAATTTCAGCCTGGACTCTCTAATGGTCTGCAGCACACAGCTCAATCGCTGATCATGTTCTTCCAATGTAGACATATACACCAAAATGTCATCCATGACGACTGCCGTGCCCTTGTGGTCCCTTAGGAGAGAACTCATCTCTCTTTGAAAGATTTCAGGAGCAGAGGATATCCCGAAGGGGAGTCTGCAGAAGCAAAACCGACCTACCGGTGTAATGAATGTAGTCAGTTTGCGGCACTTTGGATCTAGAGGTATCTGCCAGAAGCCACTGGAAGCATCCAGTGTAGAGAAGAACTTCGCCCCAGTCAATTTCAGAGCTATGTCTTTAAGTGTCGGCAGCACATATTGCTCTCTCTTCACCGCCTCATTCAGCCTTTTCAAGTCTACGCAGATGCGTACCTTCCCGTTTTTCTTCGCAACAGGCACAATGGGTGCACACCAGTCAGTTGCTTCAACAACCTCTTTAATGACTCCCATATTCTTTATACGCAGAAGTTTCTTCTCCACTTGAGACATGAGCGGGAACAGAATTCTACGAGGAGTGGTAATGCTGTATGAGACTCCATCACCTTTAAGTGATATTCAGACTGGGTTGCAATTCAGTAGGCCCAATTCACCAAACATGTCTTCTGAAATCTCATTCACTCTGGTGACCAGGCCCAAACCACGGGCTGCTTTTCTGCTCAATAGGTTGTTAACACACTGACCTCTAATCACATGTACCCACATGGTGAATTTCCTCTGCTTGTACTCGCAGCTGGCAAGAAATTTCCCAGCACAATCGATGCGGCCACCAGGACTATGAACTTTTGTTGTAACTTTCGCCAGCTGAGGCTGTCGAGGTAGTTTTATGAATGCTGCAAGGGACATAACAGTGATGTCTGCTCCTGTGTCAATCTTAAAGGCAACTGTGGCACTTATTACAGTAAGAGTAACCCACCAATATTCATGTGAATCAGACCGTTCAAGAATGGACCCTACAAAGGACACTTCTTGACCCTCCTGGTCACTATCCATGCATCTCCTTAATGTATTCAGTTTTACATGCCACTTCAAAATGGCCCATTCGGTTACATTTTCTACATCTTTTGTCTTTAGCAGGGCATACAACACTCTGATCATGGGTACGGATACAACGCGTGCAGCGAGCATGTTGCGCCTATCTGCTTCTGGGCCTATCTGTTGCCCTTGGTCTACCGCTCACACTGTGCCTTTCACTAGAGGCTCTCCTCAACTGCTGCACTTCATCCACATTACTCTTGGACCTCAGATCAGCACTTTGCTTTTTCACCAGTTCACTCTGGCGGGCCATTCTAATAGCCCCATCCAATATTAAATCAGCCTCCAACTGTAGCTTCAGTGAAACTTCAGCATCTGCAATTTCTATTACTATTCTGTCTCTGATTTGCTCCTCTTTAGCAACACCAAACTCACAGAATTTAGCTAGTTCATACAGGCTGCGCACAAATGACTCCACAGATTCTCCCACACGCTGAGCACGTTTGTGAAAGCAAGCCCTCTCATGAATCACATTTCTTTTGGGAACAAAGTAAGCACTGAGTTTGTTCATAACTATTTCAAAGTCAAATTCTTCCCCTTCTTGGAAAGTAAAGGCATTGAACACTGGCTCCACATCTTTCCCCATAGAGTATAAAAGAGAATTAACTTGTACTTCACCACTCTCCTTGTCCAGCTTGGAAGCAATCCTGAAGCATTGAAACCGCTGACGCCATGTGGGCCAAGCTGCAGGCTGAGAGAAATCAAAAGGCTCAGGTGGGGTAAACTTTGAAATCGTCATTAATCAGGAAACAGAAGCGCAGGCAAGAACTTCTGACACCATGTCATGAGATGCAGGACACAGCATAGAAGGTACAACGCTATTTTATTGCAGAGCATAGAAGTATGCAGCTTGTACAACACATCTAACTTGGTAACTGCAACATAGATAATCAATCCCCTAAACCACGCCCCCATCCGGTGACATCACTTCCCACTCTCATCACAAACACCTTGTATCATTAATGTTTTATCTAAATCCCCCCCCCCCCCATAGGGTGGCATATATGTGGCTAGTATGAATATTGTAATTTTTGTCCTAAAAAAACACCCATCTTTTCATTCAATAACAAACATTTTAAAATTAAGCAATTTATTAACTATGGCACCTCTTTTGTAATTGTTTTTGTGTAGTTGTTATGGTCTAGTTGTAATATTTACTATGCAGGTTGAACCACACATCCTGTCCTGCCTGTGCTGGGATTTGAACCTAGAGCCTCTGGATCCTGCTTTTCACTGCTTGCCTCCTGAACAACTGGATGATTCAATATTTGTCTGTTGTTGCTGAATGCTTTATTTGCTTTCTACACTGGCTGGCTCTTTCACTCCACCTGTCTATCAACTGCAAGGGATTGCCTAATCAACTGTCTTTAAAAGGCTGCTTCCTGCTTCCTTCCAGTGCCGTATATTGAGCTGTGTTCTTGGGTGTGCTAGCTGTGGCTATATTTTTCTGCTGAACTTTGACCTTGGCTTTGATACCTGACCTTTCCTTGGATTCTCCCTTTGCTCTCATTTTTGCTGTTACTGACCTTTGCCTGTTCCTGAGACTACGCTTTGGCCTGCTGATTCTGATTTCTCATCTGCCCATTTCCTGCTGACCTCTGGCTTGTCTGACTTTTCTTCTAGGATTCTGATTTGGATTTCATCTGCAAGTATGTCTTACCTCAGGCTATTTCTGACTATTCCTCTTTAATTTCCTGAACTATGACAAGACCTTCATATCACCAAGTGGTATCGTCCTGGGTCCTATCCAGTGTGTTGAGACAGTGGCGCATATGTATCAAGCTCCGTATGGAGATTGATGCCCCGTGTTTCTGGTGAGTCATCAGACTCGCCAGAAACAGCAATTATGAAGCAGCGGTCACAAAGACCGCTGCTCCATAACCTGTCCGCCTGCTCTGAGCTGCTGGTGCAATGATGAATACGGCAAGCGTATTGCTCGCCATATTCAGCGAAGTCTGGCGGACCTGATCCGCACTGGCGGATCAGGTCCGCCAGACTTTCATAACTAGAGGCCTGTGTCTGCTATTTACCACTTTGACCAGGTCCATCAGAGAAACAACAATGATCTAATGTTTCTGGGTATTGAACATATTCCTCTAGACAGAAGAAGAGGAGACAGAGAGAGAAAAACTGAACCACTGTGAAACATTCTGGATATAAATTTTTTAACACTACAACCCAAGGGACTTAATGAAACTGTTTACCTTGTTTCTTTCCCTTAGAAGTTCTTTGATATGTGGATGTTTATTTTATGCATGTGGATTTCACTATCACAATTTTTTATGTTTTATTTGACAAACATATCCATTGTTAAATTTAGAGTTAGGTTAGCATTCACCCATGATATGATATAGCATATTTATTATGCATTCTGCACTCTAAGATTTGTTTGTAGATAATAGTAAGAATAGATGTTATATCTCTTGGTATTTTTGTGTTATGTCCATCTAGACCCCTGAGATGGCTCGGGTTCTAGATTGACATTTTTTTTTATCACTATAATCAATACATTGTGTCCAAATACACAGCAATTTATTAATCACTAGTAGAATAAACATAAACACTTTCACAGGGCTATAGTAGAAGAGATTTTTATTTTTTTCGTTTAATAAAAACAGCATATATGTTTGTAGATCAATTATAATGAAAAATAACTTTTAGATTGATGTGTCAATGTTATCATAGAAATAATTTTGTTTTAATTTCTGCCATCTAAAATAATTAAATATTATGCTACATAGGTTGTGTGTTTGAACTGTGTCCTATGGGTACTTGTGAAACCTCCAGAGTGGGTAATAAAATGCCTAAACTAATATTTTTTTTTTATATATATAAGCTTATATGTTTTCCATATATAGGTCTATTTGTATTTTGCATACGTCATACCCCTTTTATGTGTGCTGACCTTCTTGTGTGTATTGATAGAAACTTGCCACTTAGTGATTTGATCTGTATCAATTGTATGGCGCAAAAAAGTCTGAACGTATTGCGACGTCCAGATCACATGCCGCCTGCGAAAGGCATCATCTTAAATTTAGGGATTGCACAAAATTGGGAGCGTTTGTTACTAGTTACCAAGGTAAAATGAATGGGAACCGCATAGCCGAGGGAAAACAGTGGCTATTTTATTTCTTTCATTTTTTTTGTCAATCTGCATGAAAACACATTAACATGCAACTATTGTATGAATGTGCACTCCTGAATGCCCATATAATGGGAAGAGATGGCAAATCAAGTGTTTTGAAGAATAGTCTATAGCAGATTAATTGCGATGCAGATCCCAGATATAATATATAGCCATTGGCTCAGGAAAAAATGAGTAAGTATCCATTGGGGCTTTAAATACAGGCAACGGACAAGAAGGTTATCACAGCTGATGAAGGGGTGTGTTCCTGAAATGCGTAGTGGAGCAGGATTACCGGCCTGGCCAGTAAAGTGCTTTGTTATTTTTATTTAAAAATATTTCATTGTATTTATGTGTTTACTTGAATGTTTTTATTTATGTGCTTTTTAACAAGTGCTTACTTGATTTAGAAGGGTATAATCTGCCATTCTAAGTGAGAAAATATGGTTTGCTTGTCAATTGGATACTTAATGTTATTTAGGTTGTATCCCCTTAGATCTATAAGTGGATCTATAACAACTTGTCTCACTTTTTATGTCCTTTTGGTAAGCAATTTTTTTAAATATATTTGATGGTATTAAGCATAGTTTTTTTCTTTTGCAATTTTGTGTGTTTTTTAATCAAAATAGCGGCTTGTTTTTGTGTTTCTTTTTTATCAGCAGGAAATCAATATAAAAAGACTCTTTAAATTAAAGTTATAGCAACCTATTCTAAATATATAATAGAACTTTTTTCAGTATATCCAGAAACTGTATGGCGCTCTTTGATTATTGTTTAAGTAATATGTTAATCTATTGTACTGCAGAAAAAAGTTGGCATTAGAAAATGTTTACTGCACTTTAATACACCCAGGATGACCTTTAAAAGCATAGAGGCGTGCATAGCCTAATGCTATAAGGTTGTGAACCCAAAATCACAAACACACACACTTACTTTCACTCTTTCTCTCACACACTCTATTTCACTCTATCTTTATCCCTCACACTTTTTCACTTGCTCGCTGTCTTTCACACACTCACACAATCTCTTTCACTGTTTCCCTCTCACACTCTCTCTTTTACACTCTCTCCCACACACACACACTCACACACACTCTTTTTCACTCTCTTACACTCTCTCCTTCAGTCTAGCTCTCTATCTTACACATTTTCACTCTTACACTCTCTTTCACTCTCTCTCACACACACTCTTTTTCACTCTCTTATACTCTCTTTTTCACTCTCACACTCTCTGACACTCTCTTTCACTCTCTCTCTCTCAAGCACACACACACACACACAATCTCTTTCACTGTCTCTCTCACACACCACACACTCTTTTTTACTTTCATAATCTAATTACAGGATATACATACAGAAAGAGAAGCACTCTACCAGGAGCAAAAACAGAATACCCCCATGACAGTGATGCACCCATAAAAGCGTGGGCCCAGGGCAGGAACCCCTCTTGTATAAGCCAAGCCCAGCCAAAAAAAGTAAACTGAAAATTTATTTTATTAATTCATGTGAATAAAGATACAGTCAGATGACATTTCGAGCCAAACAAGCCCTTAATCATGTCTAACACCTGTGTATTAATTAAATAGTATCACGTGTTGCTGCCATCTAGTTGCAAAAGCTCATACTTATTATAAAATATATAGGGCGAGATTACTAGTGGAGTGCAAAATATCGTTTACGCAAGCGTGGTATTCGTGCTCAACTCAGTAATACCATTCTCATTGCAGGGAAGCTTTGTGCTCATGACAGCGCGCTTCCATAGGCTCCAATGGGAGCCTTGTTCTCATTCTGTGAGACACAGCTGAGAACCTAGCTCAGTAAAGGGGGTAAGTCGCGCAGTGAGGGGCAGCAAATATTAACTATATATGTATATGACTATATATTTATGTGTATATACACATATTAAAGGGATATGAAACCTAATTTTTTTCATTCATGATTCAGATAGAGCATGCAACTTTCTAATTTACTCCTACTATCAGTTTTTCTTCGTTCTCTTGGGATCTTTATTTGAAAAGTAGGAATGTAAGCTTACATTCCTG
This sequence comes from Bombina bombina, assembly GCF_027579735.1. Lineage (NCBI taxonomy): Eukaryota > Metazoa > Chordata > Amphibia > Anura > Bombinatoridae > Bombina > Bombina bombina. Next base: position 86,799,441 of record NC_069507.1, on the reverse strand, counting down.
ATTTTCAAATAAAGATACCAAGAGAATGAAAAATAAATCATGAGAGAAAAAATTTGAGTTGCATATCCCTTTAAAACTAAAATATATGGGGGGGCGGAGCCAACTCTCAAGCCGAGCAGACGCAGGTTTCAGGAGCTCCTGCTCTAATAAATCTACAAAGGCCACTAAATAGCCCCATAATACAATTTTTACATAAAGAAGCTGCTCTGAGATTAAATAACAATCTTCTGAGCCTACATTTTGCAGCAAGCTGCTCAATTTTCAGAGACAGACCTGATCTCCCACTCAGCCAAGGGAATGGACTCTCTAATATTAGATGCATTGTCTCTGCTGGGCTCTCGCATGGATTTCCAGTTCCATAGCCTATCTCAACAACTATTGTTCAGCCGGGAAGACTCATCTAGCTTTCCAGGGGAGGATGTCTTCATACCGCCCTTCCCGGATGCGCCTATGTTTCAACAGGACAAGATGGCGGCTGCAGCCATTCACGGCCTTCATAAGCCACAGCAGGGGTTTACTCTTATTTCAGACATTGCTGAGACACTTTCGGGTTCAGGATCTGGAAAAGCAGGTGGAGATGGGGTTCAAGGCTGATATGTTGGTGCACTACTGCTGTGAAGATACAGCACTGCAAGGTGAGACCGGCTCCGGGTAATGCCTTCCTAGGCTCTGATGCACAGTGGTCAAGCTGGCGACCTTCAGCCCCACTATATAGAACAATCAAAAGTCCACAGCACCAGGTATGAATATAAATCTTCTTTATTTAATAGTTAAAAGCATACAAAGAACAGGTATGCTGTGAAGATAGCCCGCCTGATCCTATGCTCTTGCCAGAGATGCCCCTTTGTAGTACTGTGAGAAGAGCCGGTAATGATTCAGGAACCCTGCCTCCAGGTAGAGAAAGAAGGCTAAAACCAGTTGAAATAGCTCTTCTTCCTCATGCGCATCTAGCTCCTGGAGCGGCTACAAAAGTTTCTAAGCTCAGCAGCATGCTGGGCACTCCGGTCTCTCAGCTGAGCGTAGAGCAGGGGACACCAACAACAAATTCAACCACCCGATACCGATTGCAAGTCCCTCAAGTGATAAAGAAAAGACAACTAAGGGAGAAAAGGCTGCAGGATTCTTTATCAAATTACGAATCTACAATGGCTCATAATGACTTTAGCACACATTATCTACAGCGCTATAAGAAACATGGACTTACTAGACAAGATCTCATTCAAGCCTCCACTGGACTACTGAATAACATATTTGATCCGGGTGGCATGTAGCCGCGCCACACAGCTCCTAAGCTATCTGCTATTCACCGCAAGCTCCTATATCCCCTACTATGTGCTTGAAGATCGCTGTTATATCTATCTCAACCATGGATGGCTGTCCAGCGCTTGAAACAGGAAAACTCCCTAAGTCCGCCACGCAATACCTCAACCCCTCTCTCAACCCTACCAGCCATAAGCCTCCTAATGACTATACCCCTTGGGTTCCCAATAACGGGAGTGGGTTAAAAGATTCAACCATCATCTCTTCCATCAGCCTGGACATTGATGTTACATGTTAGGCATTTTGGTTTGTTATAGTTAACCGTTACTTGTTCCAATCTGTGTTTTAGTTTTTTGGCTTGTTAGTTACTAGTGAGCAGCCCTGGATACCTTTCAATATGTCTAGATACTGCAGTCATTTAGTCTGCTAGACAAGGTTTATTACATGCAATATATGGCTGGGTACATAAAAGTGAGCTAAGATGGCTGCTATGCTATCCCTTTACTCTGTTCTATAATTAAGAGCGCTCTAAAGGACCCCAACTATGCACTGAGGACCATTGTTATAATGTGTGACTAGGGTTGTTTTTGATGTATTTGTTATGTATACCTTATATTTGTGTGACTGTTTAACTCTGATTTTATTCCATTATAAACGTACATGTAGGGTCTAATATAACTAATAGCAAGCTTAACGTACATGTCACTAAGGATGCAGCTGTATTATCCTCATATTAAGGTACCGATGGGGACCTTTATATTAAGACTCCCTGCCCTACTAGTATATTTTTAGTCCCATTGCTAGAGTATCACAATTACTATACATTCACTTCATAGCCATAAGCAACAGCCTACTTGCATGTCAGCCTAGGGAAAGCTCCAGTTCAGAATAATTTGTATCACTCTTCTACATTCATACTAAGCACTACATTTTCTATCTTATACCATGAGCATTGTATCCTTTCTAAAATCCATATATCAAAAGCTGTATTATGTTTATCAGTTTCTCCTCTTCCATATATAAGTACATATAGTATCACCCCTCCCTATTCTATACCCAACTCACCTAACTTACTAAAAGCCATCCCTCGTATTTCCCTGCAGTTTTGCACAAAGTTTAGGTCTGTAAAATTTGCTGACCCACATTTACAAAAGGGAATGGAAGAAAGGAGACTGAAATATGCTTTATTGCTCTCTATACCTGAACTCAAAGGGTTAGTTAAATATGTCTGTATTCATCATAGTATATCGCTATTTCAGACTGGCACCGATAACCCCTAGTGACATATTGTTAGATGATTATCATGCCCTAATATTTAAGATCCATTCTCAGTTTGCATGATGTTCATTTTCTCCTCTATCCTGCGCTGGACAATGCGGCTCCTGATACATACGGTATCTGCTGCTTTTCATAGCACGCTATGTGCTTGCTGTCTCTAATTAACTGTGCCATTAGTAGAGAACATTTCACCAGCCTTATTGTATTCATACCCCCAGTTATTTGTACTCCATTTATGTAGGCTATTTGAAGATTATTTCTACTAGGCCCCTCTCCTCCCTTTCCCGCTGGTACTGGTTGCCTGCGGGTCATACCCCTATTCACTTTACCTACATTGCCGATAGATGGCGCTTCCCCAGGAGAGGGGCGCTTGCTGAAGTCACCTACATCTCATGTATGTATCTTTATTCTCTTTTCTATACATCTTTAATCGGAGTTACCATCGCTTATAAGGAACCCAAAATTACACAGGACGGACACCCTAACTGGCTCCGCCCCCCCTCCCCCCATTCCCCTCTTCTATTTAGAGCGGCTTTGGCCCGCTGAACTTCCCTCCCCTCCCTTAAAACAAAAACCCATGTTGCTAATCCCCCATATTGTGACACTTAGCCTAAAACAGATCAACCACTGGTAGATTATTCTGCAATTGGGGGAATGTTCCTATTCTTTTCAGGTGACAGGTTAAAAAAAAACGAGGTTTCATTACAATATGTTCTTGACACTAATTTTTGTCATATATTATTACCCCATTCTATGATTATAGCTTCAGATTTAATATGTTTTGCCTACCTAATTCAATCTCTGTATAATGAAAAGTTTTCGCCTCTTAGTTCATAACTTGGTTACAGAGTACTTACTGAACCTATAATGATGATATCTGTATTTTAATATCTGAGTTTATGCATATCTTCTCTATGAGCATTGTGTTATTGCTATTATTGACCCTACTATGGGGCCTAGTTATCAAGCCGTCAACCTCAAATACGCTGGAATTCCGCAGCGTATTTGTGGCGAGGCTGATTCGCCTTAGTTATCAAAGGCTAGAGACCGGCAAAAGTAGAATTTTGTGACGTAAACTTCGATCCGCCGGACTCAGTCCGACACAGATCGATTCTTACGTCACTCCAGATGTTCCGCACACAAGTGCGGCACAATCTGACTACTTTTGCTAGTTATCAAAAAACTAGCAGGTACGCTCAGCACTTTTCCGGCCCAGCGTACCTGGTTTTCAAACCGCCACCCTGGAGGCGGCGGATCCCATAGGAATCAATGGGAGTCTGACCATAGCGAAAGTACAAGTTCGCTGCTGCCAGATATCCCATTGATTTCTATGGGAGCTGTCTACACCTAACACCCTAACATGTACCCCGAGTCTAAACACCCCTAATCTGTCCCCCCCTACACCGCCGCAACTAAATAAAGTTATTACCCCCTAAACCGCCGCTCCCGGAGCCCACCGCAAGCTACTCTATACAGATTAACCCCTAAACCACCGCTCCCTGACCCCGCCGCAACTATAATAAATGTATTAACCCCTAAACCGCTGCTCCCGGAGCCCACCGCCACCTACATTATACCTAGTAACCCCTATCCTGCCCCCCCTATACCGCCGCCCTCTATAATAAAGTTATTAACCCCTATCCTGCCGATCCCGCACCTCGCCGCAACTAAATAAATAGTTTAACCCCTAAACCGCCGCTCCAGGACCCTGCCGCAACCTATCTTAAATTTATTAACCCCTAATCTGCCCCCCTACACCGTCGCCACCTATAATACATTTATTAACCCCTATCCTGCCCCCCACTACACCGCCACCACTGTAATAAATTTATTAACCCCTAAACTTAAGTCTAACACTAACCCTAACACCCCCCTAACTTAAATATTAATTAAATAAATCTAAATAATATTTCTATTATGAACTAAATTAATCCTATTTAAAACTAAATACTTACCTTTAAAATAAACCCTTATATAGCTACAATATAAATAATAATTATATTGTAGCTCTCTTAGGATTTATTTTTATTTTACAAGCAACTTTCAATTTATTTTAACTAGGTACAATAGCTATTAAATAGTTATTAACTATTTAATAGCTACCGAGCTAAAATAAAGAGACATTTACCTGTAAAATAAAAACTAACCTAAGTTACAATTACACCTAACACTACACTATACTTTAATAAATTATTCCTATTTAAAACGAAATACTTACCTGTAAAATAAACCCTAAGATAGCTACAATGTAATTAATAATTACATTGTAGCTATTTTAGGAATTATATTTATTTTACAGGTAACTTTGTACTTATTTTAGCTAGTTAGAATAGTTATTAAATAGTTATTAACTATTTAATAACTACCTAGCTAAAAGAAATACAAAATTACCTGTAAAATAAATCCTAACCTAAGTTACAATTAAACCTAACACTACACTATCATTAAATGAATTAAATAAATTAACTACAAATAACTACAATTAAATACAATTACATAAACTAACTAAAGTACAAAAAATAAAAAAAGCTAAGTTACAAAAAATAAATAAAATAAGTTACAAACATTTTAAAAATATTACAACAATTTTAAGCTACTTACACCTAATCTAAGCCCCCTAATAAAATAACAACCCCCCCCCCCCAAATAAAAAAATGCCCTACCCTATTCTAAATTAAAAAAGTTCAAAGCTCTTTTACCTTACCAGCCCTTAAAAGGGCCTTTTGTGGGGCATGCCCCAAAGAATTCAGCTCTTTTGCCTGTAAAAGAAAAATACAACCCCCCCCCCAACATTAAAACCCACCACCCACATACCCCTAATCTAACCCAAACCCCCCTTAAAATAACCTAACACTAATCCCCTGAAGATCATCCTACCTTGAGTCGTCTTCACTCAGCCGAGCAGCGATGGAACCGAAGAGGAGATCCGGAGTGGCAGAAGTCATCATCCAAGGGGCACTGAAGAAATCTTCCATCCGATGAAGTGATCCTCCAGTCGGCGCTGAAGAAGTCTTCCATCCGGGCGATGTCATCTTCCAAGAGGCGCTGAAGAAGTCTTCTATCCGGGCGATGTCATCTTCCAAGCGGGGTCTTCAATCTTCATCCCGCCGACACGGAACATCCTTCTTTACCGACGGACTACCGACGAATGAAGGCTCCTTTAAGGGACGTCATCCAAGATGGCCTCCCTTCAATTCCGATTGGCTGATAGGATTCTATCAGCCAATCGGAATTAAGGTAGGAAAAATCTGATTGGCTGATTGAATCATCCAATCAGATTCAAGTTCAATCCGATTGGCTGATCCAATCAGCCAATCAGATTGAGCTTGCATTCTATTGGCATTCTATTGGTTAATTTCTCTTTATTTTAGCTAGGTAAGCTATTTAATAGTTAATAACTATTTAATAGCTATTGTACCTAGATAAAATAAATTGAAATTTGCCTGTAAAATAAAAATATATCCTAAGATAGCTACAATATAATTATTATTTATATTGTAGCTATATTAGGGTTTATTTTAAAGGTAAGTATTTAGTTTTAAATAGGATTAATTTAGTTCATAATAGAAATATTATTTAGATTTATTTAATTAATATTTAAGTTAGGGGGTGTTAGGGTTAGTGTTAGACTTAGGTTTAGGGGTTAATAATTTTATTACAGTGGCGGCGGTGTAGTGGGGGGCAGGATAGGGGTTAATAAATTTATTATAGGTGGCGACGGTGTAGGGGGGGCAGGATAGGGGTTAATAAATTTAATATAGGTTGTGGCGGGGTCAGGGAGCGGCGGTTTAGGGGTTAAACTATTTATTTAGTTGCGGCGAGGTGCTGGATCAGCAGGATAGGGGTTAATAACTTTATTATAGAGGGCGACGGTATAGGGGGGGCAGGATAGGGGTTACTAGGTATAATGTAGGTGGCAGCGGTGTCCGGGAGCGGCGGTTTAGGGGTTAACACATTTATAAGAGTTGCGGCGGGGTCTAGGAGCGGCGGTTTAGGGGTTAATACATTTATAAGAGTTGCGGCGGGGTCTAGGAGTGGCGGTTTAGGGGTTAGTAACTTTATTTAGTTGTGGGAGGCTCCGGGGGCGCCGGTATAGGGGGTAGAACAGTGTAGTTAGTGTGGCTGCTTAGTGACAGGCTAGCAAGAAAGCTGTAAAAAATTTGAAGAGCAGCGAGATCGGATGAGTGATAATTCTCACAGTCCGTTGCTCATCGCCCCGTACTTGGTGCGCGGCTTTTTGACAGCTTTTTTGATAACTTAGGCGAATTTTTGCAGGTCTGCGGCGGCGATGTGAGGCGAGCTTAGGCGGGCGTATTGGGCCGGCGAAGGCAGGAAAAGTAGACACATTGATAACTACCCCCCTATATGTCAAGACATATTTACTATGTTGATGTTCTTTTTTCTCTTGCCTCAATAAAAATTATTTAAAAAAAAAACAAACTAAAATATATATGTGTGTATATAAGCATATACATATATTATTTTACAGTGAACATACAGTCCCCATAAACCATAATATAAAGGCACTTTTCAGTGCCATTTTTTTTATAAACCCACACCCTCTTACTATAACTCCCAAAAACTGCTTTGTGCAGGTTTTTTTTTATAAAATAATTACACTACACATAAATTTGGGGGCAATTGGGACACTTTTTGAAAATTAACCAGAGATCTGATCTTTGGTTAATTTTTCTGAGTGCCAATTGCTACCACAAGCTCACGGTAGCAATAACCAGCCACTTGTAATGGCTGGTTATTTAGAAAAGGAACATATCTAAATAAATAGAATAAGGACCAATCAAAGTCATGATTCAAGCCCCTTGGTTGTAAAATCTTAGTTTATAAATCCAAAACATTTCACACCTCTTTAACTCCTTAACCCAACATGACATAGATCATTTTAGTGAGAAACCAAAGTTTGTGAAAAAGTTAACAATTTTTTTTTATATAATCGCATTTTGGCAGTGAAATGGAAATGGAAATATTCCAAAATGTGCCTAGATCAATACCTTGGGTTGTCTACTTAAAAACATATAACTAAGAACTAGAAAAGAGAGCCATACCAATTACAAAGATGAAAGATAATTTTTTACAGAGGGAATATGATGAGAAGGAAGTAGACAAAATTACTCTGGACCTGAGGGGTATAACACAGGGAAAAATGACAAATTCAACTAAATTATGATGTATACACTTATGAGTACGGAGATTAAAAGGATCAACAAAAATTGGTTCATAATACAACAGGAGACATTGTTACCATTTGGACAGCCCCCCCCCCTTCAAGGATGGTCTATAATAGGGCTACTAATCTAAGAGATATTGTTGTTAAAAATATTTCTTAAAAAAAATCCAACATTTGGATACCATCCACATACAGGAAGACCTATATATATATATAAAACACAAAATGACAGAAAGGTGTATATTATTGTTTGCCCGTGTGGGTTTTACTATGTGGGTAAATTCTCTACCCCTTTTAAGGAGCGACTGGCAAACCACAGATGTGCCATACAAAAAGCAGTAAAGGATAAGAAACCTGAACAACTGGTGGCACACCACTTTTTGAAGAACAGCCATATGGTGTCTATGTTACGCACAATGTTGAGTTCCTGTATTGCCACAGGGAGATAGATATCTGGAGCTCCTGAAGAGCGAGGCAAAATGGATTGACTGGTTGGGTACATTGGTACCACATGGACTTAATACAACACAAAATTATTCTCTGTTTTCTAAGAAATATATACTTAGATGTCTGTATAAAGCTTTCATGATTCAGATAGGCCATGTTATTTTGAACAACTTTACAAATTTACTTTTATCATCAAATTTGCTTTGTACTCTTGGTATTCTTGGTTAAAAGCTAATCATATGCTAATTTCTAAACCCTTGAAGGCCGCCTCTAATCTGAATGCATTTGACAGTTTTTCACAGCTAAAGGGCATTAGTTCATGTGTGCCATATAGATAAAATTGTGCTCACGCACATGTAGTTATTTAGGAATAGTCTAATCAAAATTAAACTTTCATGATTCAGAAAGAGCATTCCATTTTAAGCAACTTTCTAATTTACTCCTATTATCAATTTTTCTTCGTTCTCTTGGTATCTTTATTTGAAAAAGCAAGAATATAAGCATGGGAGTCGGACCATTTTTGGCTCAGCACCTGGGTAGCCCTTTCTGATGTGTCTCAATGTAGCCACCAATCAGCAAGCACTACCCAGGTTCTGAACCAAAAATGGGCTGGCTCCTAAGCTTACATTTAAATAAACATAGCAAGAGAACAAAGAAAAAGTGATAATAGGAGTAAATGAGAAAGTTGTTTAAAATTGCATGCTCTATCTGAATCATGGAAGTTTAATTTTGACTAGACTATCCCTTTAAGGGTCAGCACTAATTGCCTGAAATTCAAGTCTGTCAAAAGAACTGAAAAAGGGGGCAGTCTTAGAGTTGCCACCTTGGCCAACTTTTCAAGGACATTTATGAGTTACACATGCTGCAGGGTGTTCAGGGAGGAACATGAATAGTGCTGTCCAGGGTCACTATTTGTGTGGTGTCCAGGTGTGCAATGCATATTGTCCTCTGCACACCCTGCAGCATGTGTAACTCATAAGTGCCCAGGAAAACATGGCCAAGGTGGCAACCCTAGGCAGTCTGCAGAACCTTAGATTAGTGTTGCCACCACCTCGGCCATGTTTTCCTGGACACTTATGAGATATGCATGCTGCAGGGTGTGCAGAGAGGAACATGTATTGTGCCTAAGGTTACCACCTTGGCCATGTTTTCCTGGACACTTATGAGATATGCATGCTGCAGGGTGTGCAGAGAGGAACATGTATTGTGCCTAGGGTTACCACCTTGGCCATGTTTTCCTGGACACTTATGAGTTACACATGCTGCAGGGTATGCAGAGAGGAACATGTATTGTGCCTAGGGTTACCACCTCGGCCATGTTTTCCTGGACACTTATGAGTTACACATGCTGCAGGGTATGCAGAGAGGAACATGAATAGTGCTGTCTAGGATCACTATTAGTGTGTTGTCCAGGAGTGCAATTCATGTTTCCCTCTGCACACCCTGCAGCATGTTTAACTAATAAGTGTCCAGGAAAACATGGCTGAGATGGCAACCCTAATTGTGCCTCTGGACATCACATGAATAGTGCTGATGAACAGCACAATATATGTTCCTCCTCCCTACACACACTGCAGCATGTGTAATTCATAAGTGTCCAGGAAAACATGGCCGAGGTGGCAACCGTAGCTTAGATACAAGGTAATCACAGAAGTAAAAAGTATATTAATATAGCAGTGTTGGTTATGCAAAACTGGGGAATGGTAAATAAAGGGATTATTTATCTTTTTAAACAATAACATTTTTGGTGCTTATTGTCCCTTTAAAAAAAATTGCCCTGCAGTTGCATAGCGACCGAGTAAACATATATGCACAAGGCAAGGGGTGATGACATCATCCAGAGAGTCAAGGTGAGCAGTGATGGTGTCATCAAAAGGCACCAGTCTAGTGCTATAACATGGAGGTTCTGGTGATCTGTATCTACATGACTTGAGGCATGTCACATTTTGTATATACAGTATAAGATAATGGAATGTACTGAATGGGCATGATATAGCAAAAAAAGATTTGTTACATAGTGTAATATGCTTCTATATATTGTGTATGTATTCAGTTATAGAAAACTGGCATAGTTATATTTTATGTCTGAGAAAGTAATTAGCAAAATGGTGACACTCCCTAACAGTGGAAAAAAACCCTGTGTATAATTGCTTAGTTAAGGTTGTAAATAATATAAAAATATACAACTTTGTTTTTATTGTAGCTAGAAAGTAATTTTGTCTTGAAAAAAGGTTCAAGCAAGAACCAAAATGTCAACCTGATTTTTTAAGAAATGTTTTGAATAAAGAATTGAACTTTTATTGAAATAAGACCTGTGAGTGCTATTCATTAGAGATGACTAAACTACAGTATAGCACCCAGGTATGATGAAAGCATACAAGGAGTGATTGGAAGCCTCTGTTTGAGATATATATATATTGTCTATGTTTTTAAAGATTATAGGGATAGTTAAAGGGACAGTCTAGGCCAAAAAAACTTTCATGATTCAGATAGAGCATGTAATTTTAAACAATTTTCCAATTTACTTTTATCACCAATTTTGCTTTGTACTCTTGGTATTCTTAGTTGAAAGCTTAACCTAGGAGGTTCATATGCTAATTTCTTAGACCTTGAAGGCCACCTCTTTTCAGAATGCATTTTAACAGTTTTTTCACCACTAGAGGGTGTTAGTTCATGTATTTAATATAGATAACACTGTGCTCGTGCACGTGAAGTCATCTGGGAGCAGACACTGATTGGCTAAACTGCAAGTCTGTCAAAAGAACTGAAATAAAGGGACAGTTTGCAGAGGCTTAGATACAAGATAATCACAGAAGTAAAATGTGTATTATTATAACTGTGTTGGTTATGCAAAACTGGGGAATGGGTAATAAAGGGATTATCTATCTTTTAAAACAATAAAAATTCTGGTGTAGACTGTCCCTTTAAGTCAAAATTAATCTTTCATGATTCAGACAGAGCATGCAGTTTTAAACAACTTTCCAATTTACTTCTGTTATCAAATTTGTTTTGTTCTCTTGGTATCCTTTATTGAAGAGTAAAACTAGGTAGGCTCTCAGGAGTGTGCACGTCTTTAGTACACTATGGCAACAGTGTTTTGCAACATTGTATAACAAAGTTACAAATAATGTTGCAAAACACTGTTGCCATAGTGTACTAAAGACATGTGCACACTCCTGAGCTCTGATGAGCCTACCTAGTTGTACTCTTCAATAAAGGATACCAAGAGAACAAAACAAATTTGATAACAGAAGTAAATTGGAAAGTTGTTTTAAATTGCATGATCTATCCGAATGTTTTAAGCTAAAGCTGTTTAATATTGTTTTGTTTTTTTATTGAGGGGAAAAAGGCATAGCATACAGATATATAAAGTGTACAAGCTTTTACAGTCATTAGAGCATATGACAAAATCCAGCAATAATAAATCAAATAATTTCTGTAAACAAAACCGTTATATTCTCTTAACTAAACGTATGTTAAAGGGATATGAAACCCAATTTTTTTATGATTCAGATAGAGCAGGCAATTTTAAGCAACTTTCTAATTTACTCCTATTATCAATTTTTCTTATTTCTCTTAGTATCTTTATTTGAAAAGCAGGAACGTAAGCTTAGGAGCCAGACCATTTTTAGTTCAGCACCCTGGGTAGCGCTACATTTACCCACCAATCAGCAAGCGCTACCCAGATGCTGATACAAAAATGGGCCGGCTCCTAAGCTTACATTCCGGCTTTTTCAAATAACGTTACCAAGAGAAAGAAGAAAAATTAATAGGAGTAAATCAGAAAGTTGCTTAAAATTGCCTGTTCTATCTAAATCATGGAATAACTCTTATTTCCCTCAGCAAAGCAGTAGCCTCCATGGTGAGTATATCTTTGTCAGTTGGTATACAGATTGTGGTATACTTTGTAATGAAGGGAACCCAGACAATTCCTGCCGGGGGGTTTGATGCAAGGCTGCAGCCACAAAAGTAGGGATGGGCGAATGTTTCTAAACATTCAAAATTTAAAACAAATTTTTATACATTCGTTCGTTCGAATCGAATTTTGAATGTTTACATAACATTCGATTTTCGAATGTTCATTTTCGATTAATAATAGAATGGTCTAGAATTTCAGAAATGGAGTCTAGGGTCTCAGAAGCAGAAGACAAGCTAAATACCCAAGATATAATTATAGGGGAGAACACAGATAACATCAAAGCACTTTTATTGAAACTGGAAGAATTAGAGGATTGATCCCGCCGGAATAACGTCCGGGTAGTGGGACTCCCAGAGAGTAGAGAGTTTGAGGATCTGCTGAAATTTGCTGCTAACACACTTTCCAAGATACTAGGGATTCAGACAGACAGAGATACACTGCAAGTAGAACGGGCCCATAGGGTTGGAAATGTCAGGACCTCCACAGAGGGAAATTCACGTCCTAGGATGGTTATAATCAAGTACCTAAACTTCCAAGACAAGATTAACATTATGCAGCATTACAGGAAATTACAAGGATTAGCAATTGAGGGGAAAAAAATCCTGCTGTTTCAGGACTTCTCCTCTGAAACAGCTTCTAAGAGGAGGGTAATGGCACCATTTTGTTCAGGGCTAATTAAGGCTGGTTTAAGAGCAATGTTGATATATCCTGCAAGAATAAATGTCTTAACAATGGAAGGGAGAGTAATGCTAAACTCAGTCAAGGAAGCAAAAGATTTCTGTCAGGAGAATAATATAGAAGTCTGAAGGGAAGTTTTTATTTAATAAGTATGTGTTATAAATGGAGATGTATCAGAATCTTAGAATGTCAGGTGTAATAATAAGTTCCAGAGGGGGGGGGGGGGGGGGGACAGTGGCTGGTCATTGTTTTTTTCTCTTCCCGTTTTCTTCTTTTTTTTCCCGTTGCCCTACTTTCTCAGAGATGGTTTTCAGGGATAAAGGAATAAAATGGCAGAATCCTTAAAAGTAGTTTCGTGGAATGTGGGGGGAATAACTTCCCCCATAAAACGAAAAAATGTTTTGAGATTGTTGAAAAGAGAGACCCCGGATATCACTTTCCTCCAAGAACTGCATTTAAAGGGCCACGAAATAGAAAAATTGAAAGCGAATTGGGTGGCAGAAATAGTAGCAACACCTTGTAGTAAGCGCAAGCGGGGGGTGGCCATTATGATAAATAGAAAGCTTAATTATAAAATTTTGAAACAAGAATGTGATCATCTGGGTAGGTTTATAGTTCTTCAGATACAGATAGAGGGGGTTACCTGGGTCTTCTGTAACATATATGCCCCCAATAAACTTGATAAAGACTTCTGGCAAAAAATACAACAAAAACTTCTACCATATTTAGAGCAGAACTTGGTTATAGCCGGGGATATGAATCTTACTTTGTATCCAGAGATGGATAGGTCGAAAACCAGAAGCAGTCAGTCGTATAAAAGGGAAGCTAAATTTTTCAGAAATTACATTAAGGCATTAAAATTGACGGATATCTGGCGGTGCCAACATCCGGATGATCAAGTATATACGTGTGAGTCTAAGGCATATAGATGCTTTTCGCGCATTGACATATTTCTGATAAATCAGCAAGTAGCAAGGCTGGAGATCGAAACTCAGATATCGGATATCTCGATATCCGATCATGCCATTATTAGCCTACAGGTCTGGCCAGGGAAAAAAATTAGAAGTCCTGGGAATACGTTCAGTTTCCCAACATACATGAGTCAAAATGCACAGTTTACGAATTGGCTGAAAGTAAAGTGGCAGGAGTACGGGGATCAGAATAGGGAATACCAAGACAAATCAGAAACCTTCTGGGAAGCAGGGAAAGCAGTCATGCGTGGAGAAATTAAGGCTTACATGGTGAAGCTAACGCGCAAATTTAAAGCAAGGGAGTTTCAGTTAGCAAATCAGCTTAGAAACGCATATAATAGATTTCTCCAATCCCAGAATCAAGTAAATTGGAATAAATATATTGCCTTTAAAACTGAACAAGAGGATTTTCTCAGAGAGAAATGGGCGGGGGAAGATTTTAAGGTGAGATCTAAGTATCAAGGGTATCAGGGGGTTTCAGCTAAACATTTAACAAAAATAATAAAGTTTCGACAAAAGAAAAATATTATATCAGCAATTAAGGACGGGAATAAGGTATTAACGCAACCCTCAGATATTCGGGATGCCTTCTTTAAATACTTTCGTAATATTTATACCAGTGGTGGAATAAATGAAGGGGCTAAGGCACAATTCTGGGAACAAATTAAATTACCTAGTATTTCAACGGAGGATCTTAATCAAATCAATGCGTCAATAACAGAGGTAGAAATAGTCAAGGTAATACAAAGGATAAAAACAGGAAAAGCACCTGGCACAGACGGCCTTCCGATTGAATTTTATAGAATACTATTAGACACAGTGGGTACCACATTAAAGAACTTATATAATGACTACTTTTTAAGACAAGCTTTAAAATCCCCATACTTTTCGGATTCTATCGTGACTCTTATACATAAGAAAGGGAAAGATCTAGATGAGTTATCATCATACCGTCCAATTTCCCTGTTAAACCAGGACTATAAAATTTTTATGGCAATTATAGCCGACAGGTTAAAAAAGGTCGTGGGTAAGCTGATTCATACGGATCAGGCAGGCTTTATTCCGGATAGGAACTCGGTCCGTAATATGAGAAGAGTCCTGACAGTGGTGGACCACTGTCGCCAGATCTGCCAGCCAGGCAGTAAGGATTACCACAACCCTATAAAAAAAGATCTCGCTTTAGTCACTATAGATGCTGAAAAAGCTTTTGACTCCATTGAGTGGAACCATCTTATAACCTCTCTTGAAAAATTTGGTTTCTCTGGTCGGGTGGTAGATCTGGTGAGAGTGGTCTATAATAAGCCTAGATCTCAGCTTTTAGTGAATGGGGAGTTAACACAGCATATCACTCTAGAAAAAGGAACACGTCAGGGCTGTCCGTTATCCCCGCTCCTATTTGACTTGGCCTTGGAACCACTGGCAGTTCACATACGGCAAACAATACAACCAGTTAAGATAGGCAAGGAAACGTTACTCATATCATTATATGCAGATGATATCCTCTTGTTTTTGCAAGATACTGTAAAGTCTATCCCATGTGTCCTTCAAATCATTGCAGATTTTAGTACCTTTTCAGGTTATAAAATTAATCCTAAAAAATCAGAGCTATTATGGGTAAACAAAACAAGGCAAAGTTCGAACTACATCTTCAGAGAAGTTATGGCCATCAATTATTTAGGGGTTAAGATCACTAGGAACCCTAGTGAATGGTATCAACTAAATTATTCTGAATTATTTGATAAGATTCAAGACGATTTGAATAAATGGAATTTATATTTCCTGTCAATATCAGCCAGATGTATGATAATTAAAACAATCATATTCCCGAAAATATTATTTCTGTTGCAGAACCTTCCCCTCTTTATCTCAAGAAAAGATATAAAAAGATATAATAAAGCTTGTACCTCTTTTATTTGGGGGAAAAAGAGACCAAGAATAGCTTTAGATAAAATGGGTAATGCAAAACAATATGCAGGGTTTGCTCTCCCTAATATTAAGCATTACAATTTAGTAGCCCTGGCAAAATTCGGATTAGACTGGCTTTCAAAAGCAGATTATGTAACATATTATAACTTAGATGCAGAATTGATTAGCCCTTTCAATCCACAAGCTATATTACACTGCCCATATAGGAAACTACCTCAGAATATAGCGGCAATGCTAACATTCACCAATATCATTAAAGGCTGGCAGTCATACTGTCTCTTAGTAGGACAGGAATTTCGTGTGTCCCCATATTTACCGATCATTGGGTGCGTTGATTTCCCACCGGGCTACAATTATGGAATATTTTCCGAATGGAGGGAAAAGGGGCTGTGCTATTTCGCGCAGCTGAAGAGCGATAGGGGCGGTCAGACCTGTACTTTCCAGAGATTAGCAGAGCAATATCATTTACCAACTAATAATTTTTATGCTTACTTGCAAGTACGTCACTATATCGAAAAAGTTAACAGAGAAGTAACAGCTGAGTGGGGATTGGCCCAATTAGCTTCGGGCGTTAAACTTTATCAAGCAGGGAAACACTCAATTTCCTGGTGGTATCAAAAATTTTTAAATATAAAAGGGCCGATATATATCAATCAAGCTAAAGACAAATTCAACAAATACTTCGGCACGTTACAATCCGAGGCAATACTAGAGAGTATCAAATTAGCAGCTGAGGCGACTTCATGTACTAGCTGGAGGGAGTCTCAATGCAAAATAATAAATAACTATTATTTGACCCCAGCAAGAATGGCCAAGTGGACCGAGACAAATGCAGGGAACTGTTTTAGATGCACAAAGGCAGGAGCAGATCTTCTGCACTGTATCTGGAATTGTCCTAAAGTTAGGCAATATTGGGCAAAGGTTCAGTACTGGTTGAACTGCCATCTCCAAAGTAAAGTGGAATTACAGGCAGAGCATATATTCTTTTTAAAAAAGTCAGCTAACATGGGTGAGAGAATGCTGGTCAACATAGTGATACTGGTGTCACGTAGTTTGCTGTTTAAAAAATGGAGGCAAAGAGAAGTCCCCTGTATCAGGGAAGTCAGCAATATAATTAAAACCCAGATGCTCGTGGAACGGCAGAATCTTAAGAGTGACTCAGAAAAACAATATAAAAGTTATTTTAAAAAATGGAGGAGTCTGATCAGTTCCTGGGCCCCAGAGCAGCAGGCCCAATTCCTGGAGCCTTTTCAGAACGCAGTTCCATTTCTAAACTTGATTATATCCGGGGTAATACCTAGGTTCTGGTTAAAGGAAAGGATTAATTGATAGGGGTTTATTATAAAAAAAGACAGGAGGCCTGCCCCCCTCTTTCCCTTTTTCTTTTTTTTTTTTTTTTTTTTTTCTTTCCTTCCCCACCTTTCGCCACTTCCTCCCCCCCCCCCCCACCCCTTCTCGGCTTTCTGATATGTTTATTTGGACGTTGAGGTTTCTGTCCATACAGTGCTATAAAAAGTAAAACTTGGTGCTTGTCCCTTTGTACTAATTAATTTAGAAGTATCCCAGCGTTTCTTCTTCTTTTATTGTTTTGCTCTCTTTTTGGAATAAATGTTTCAGAAGTTATCCATATGTCTAGAATATAAGTGGTTCAGGCTAGGAAAAGGGAGGTTAAGATCTAATGGTATGTTTGATTTTTTTTTGTATATATATATACATGGATCTTTTGGCTACAGAAATGAATCTGTATATGTGACATATATTCATATTGTGAGGTGTATTTTTTTCTTTTGGTTTCTGTATATTGTGTATTTTCGATCCATGTTGTAATTTGATTTTAACCTCAATAAAAAGCAAAAAAAAAAAAAAAAAAAAAGAATGGTTAACTTTGTATTAAATTCAATATTCAAATTCGATAGCTATATTTCACATTCGATTTCAAAATGTAATATTCGAATTCAATTCCAATATATCAAATTTGATTTTGTTATGTAGTATTCTAATTCGATTTTAATTTCGAAATAGTATTTCTAAGCTACAATTTTCTTTTGTAATGTAATATTCGAATTAGTTTTTATAATTCAGTTATCTTATAAATATTAGAATTATTTAATATTCAAATTTAAAATATTCAAATCAACTTATTCCCTCCCATATGTAAATGTTATAGTTGTAGTTTCATTTAACAGGTTTAGTTTTGGAGAAAAGGGACGTACTGGTTTGGTGGTCGTGTTGGAATATTTTGATACTGATTTTTTTCTATATACTACTATTATCTATCTATTTGCTCCTGTGGCTTCTTTTATTTTTGTGTGGACACAACTGTGGAGGGTGGACTGCACACCATGAGAAGACGCAGTTTTTATCTTCATCTTCAATCAATTTCATATATTTTTGGAGAGGTAATATGCAGTCTATTTCAGGTGATAGTGCTAGGTGGCTACCTGCTTTTACTTTGTGCATTTATTTAGTTTTTTTTTTTCTAAGAATTTAATTTGAAAAATTATTCATCTTTATATTCATTGTAATTTTTTAAGTCTATTCTACATTTGTATTTCTTAACCAGAAGTGGCCCTAACAGGCCATATTTTCATGATGTCTTAAAGGGACATGAAACCCAAAACTTTTCTTTGATGATTCAGATAGAGAATACAATTTTAAACAACTTTATAATTTACTTCTATTATCTAATCTGTTTCATTCTCTTTGTATCATGTGTTGAAGGAGCAGCAATGCACTAATGGTTTCTAACTGAGCGCATGGGTGAGCCAATCACAATCAATATATTTATGCAGCCACCAATCAACAGCTAGATCCTAGGTTCTCTGTTGTCCCGAGCTTGCTTAGATAAACCTTTCAGCAAAGGATAGCAAAAGAAGGAAGCAAATTAAATAATAGAAGTAAATTGGAAAGTTGTTTATAATTGTATTCTCTATCTGAATCACGAAAGAAAATTTTTGGGTTTCATGTCCCTTTAACTTGAGCACTGGTAAAATAATCAGTACATGTGGTGAGAGCCAGGTTAGTAACTATGGTTACTGATTATTTTACCTGTGCTCCAGTTAAGACGTTCTGAAAATACTGCCTACTAGCCTAGGGTTTGCTTGAGGACTGTGGTTGAGAAGAATTGATGTTCATCATAGAGATGTTGTACTTGTAATGTAGTGTGGGTTGTGTTTTACTGTGCTAGTCCTGCCTTGTATCTGGGTACTATTGAATAAGCATTGGCAGCCAGTGATGCTGACTGACTAGGGTCTAATTTATATTTGTAGATTTTCTTTTAGATTTGTGAAGTATGATATGTTAAAAAGATACATTTTGATATATTTCGATTATTCTATTTCAATCGAATGTTTTCGAATGTTATATTCGATTTTTAGAGTCATATTCGAAATAATGCAATCCATTTTGATTTTGAATGTTCATAAAAAAATCAAATATATACATTCGAATATACATTTCAAATGTGTATATTCAATCTTTTATGTACATTCAAAATCGAAAGTGACATTCGAAAACTGTAAATAACATTAGAAAATAGAATTTTTAAGAATATTCGTTCTTATCAACATTCAAATTTGTAATTCGAATTTCGGTAATAACATTCGTTCTAACATTCAAAGTGTCTCTGGATCATTGCAACGTTCAGCAATCCTAGAAATATTTACATCAGTAGGATGCACATCCTTAATAGATCATAAATCTGCATATTTTAATATAAGATGGCATGCTTAGGAGGAGATATTTTGCAGAATAAGCTGGAAGTTCACCGCCGCACAGAAGTTTCCCCAAGCTGTTTAAATTTTTAAAACAGTGCAAAACATATTAGTGGGATAGAAGCTTCCTGACTGATATGAAAAACAAACATAACATTAAATAGTGACATAAATTGGGTTGCCTCACTAACCCTATAATAAATAGTATTAACCCCTAATCTGCCCTCCCTAACATCGCCGACACCTAACTTCAATTATTAACCCCTAATCTGCCGACTGGAGCTCACCGCTATTCTAATAAATGTATTAACCCCTAAAGCTAAGTCTAACCCTAACACTAACACCCCCCTAAATTAAATATAATTTACATCTAACGAAATGAATTATCTCTTATTAAATAAATTATTCCTATTTAAAGCTGAATACTTACCTGTAAAATAAATCCTAATATAGCTACACTATAAATTATAATTATATTATAGCTATTTTAGGATTAATATTTATTTTACAGGTAACTTTGTAATTATTTTAACCAGGTACAATAGCTATTAAATAGTTAAGAACTATTTAATAGTTACCTATTTAGAATAATAACAAAATTACCTGTAAAATAAATCCTAACCTAAGTTACAATTAAACCTAACACTACACTATCATTAAATTAATTAAATAAAATATCTACAATTACCTACAATTAAACCTAACACTACACTATCAATACATTAATTAAATACAATATCTACAAATAACTACAATGAAATAAACTAACTAAAGTACAAAAAATAAAAAAGAACTAAGTTACAAAAAATAAAAAAATATTTACAAACAGAAGGAAAATCTTACAACAATTTTAAACTAATTACACCTACTCTAAGCCCCCTAATAAAATAACAAAGCCCCCCAAAATAAAAAATGCCCTACCCTATTCTAAATTACTAAAGTTCAAAGCTCTTTTACCTTACCAGCCCTGAACAGGGCCCTTTGCGGGGCATGCCCCAAGAAGTTCAGCTCTTTTGCCTGTAAAAAAAACATACAATACCCCCCCCCCAACATTACAACCCACCACCCACATACCCCTAATCTAACCCAAACCCCCCTTAAATAAACCTAACACTAAGCCCCTGAAGATCATCCTACCTTGTCTTCACCATACCAGGTTCACCGATCCGTCCTGGCTCCAAAATCTTCATCCAACCCAAGTGGGGGCTAGCGATCCATCTTCCGGCGGCTGAAGAGGTCCAGAAGAGGCTCCAAAGTCTTCATCCTATCCGGGAAGAAGAGTAGATCCGGACCGGCAACCATCATCTTCCAAGCGGCATCTTCTATCTTCATCCGATGAGGACCGGCTCCATCCTGAAGACCTCCACCGCGGACCCATCTTCATCCGGCGACGTCCAACTGAAGAATGACGGTTCCTTTAAGGGACGTCATCCAAGATGGCGTCCCTCGAATTCCGATTGGCTGATAGGATTCTATCAGCCAATCGGAATTAAGGTTGGAATATTCTGATTGGCTGATGGAATCAGCCAATCAGAATCAAGTTCAATCCGATTGGCTAATCCAATCAGCCAATCAGATTGAGCTTGCATTCTATTGGCTGTTCCGATCAGGATCGGTGAACCTGGTATGGTGAAGACAAGGTAGGATGATCTTCAGGGGCTTAGTGTTAGGTTTATTTAAGGGGGGTTTGGGTTAGATTAGGGGTATGTGGGTGGTGGGTTGTAATGTTGGGGGGGGTATTGTATGTTTTTTTTTTACAGGCAAAAGAGCTGAACTTCTTGGGGCATGCCCCGCAAAGGGCCCTGTTCAGGGCTGGTAAGGTAAAAGAGCTTTGAACTTTAGTAATTTAGAATAGGGTAGGGCATTTTTTATTTTGGGGGGCTTTGTTATTTTATTAGGGGGCTTAGAGTAGGTGTAATTAGTTTAAAATTGTTGTAAGATTTTCCTTCTGTTTGTAAATATTTTTTTATTTTTTGTAACTTAGTTCTTTTTTATTTTTTGTACTTTAGTTAGTTTATTTCATTGTAGTTATTTGTAGATATTGTATTTAATTAATGTATTGATAGTGTAGTGTTAGGTTTAATTGTAGGTAATTGTAGATATTTTATTTAATTAATTTAATGATAGTGTAGTGTTAGGTTTAATTGTAACTTAGGTTAGGATTTATTTTACAGGTAAATTTGTAATTATTTTAACTATTTTAGCTATTAAATAGTTCTTAACTATTTAATAGCTATTGTACCTGGTTAAAATAAATACAAAGCTACCTGTAAAATAAATATTAATCCTAAAATAGCTATAATATAATTATAATTTATGTTGTAGCTATATTAGGATTTATTTTACAGGTAAGTATTTAGCTTTAAATAGGAATAATTTATTTAATAAGAGTTAATTAATTTCGTTAGATTAAAATTATATTTAATTTAGGGGGGTGTTAGTGTTAGGGTTAGACTTAGCTTTAGGGGTTAATACATTTATTAGAATAGCGGCGAGATTCGGTCGGCAGATTAGGGGTTAATAATTGAAGTTAGGTGTCGGCGATGTTAGTGAGGGCAGGTTAGGGGTTAATAAATATAATATAGGGGTCGGCGGTGTTAGGGGCAGCAGATTAGGGGTACATAGCTATAATGTAGCTGGCGACTCTTTGCGGTCGGCAGATTAGGGGTTAATTATTGTAGGTAGGTGGCGGCGACATTGTGGGGGGCAGGTTAGGGGTTAATAAATATAATATAGGGGTCGGCGATATTAGGGCAGCAGATTAGGGGTACATAGGGATAATGTAGCTGGCGGCAGCGTGCGGACGGCAGATTAGGGGTTAATAAGTGTAGGTAGCTGGCGGCGACGTTGTGGGGGGCAGATTAGGGGTTAATAAATATAATATAGGGGTCGGCGGTGTTAGGGGCAGCAGATTAGGGGTACATAAGGATAACGTAGGTGGCGGTCGGCAGATTAGGGGTTAAAAAAAATTAATCGAGTTGCGGCGATGTGGGGGGACCTCGGTTTAGGGGTACATAGGTAGTTTATGGGTGTTAGTGTACTTTAGAGTCCAGTAGTTAAGAGCTTTATGAACCGGCGTTAGCCCAGAAAGCTCTTAACTACTGACTTTTTTCTGAGGTTGGAGTTTTGTCGTTAGATTTCTAACGCTCACTTCAGACACGACTCTAAATACCGGAGTTAGAAAAATCCCATTGAAAAGATAGGATACGCAATTTACATAAGGGGATCTGCGGTATGGAAAAGTCGCGGCTGAAAAGTGAGCGTTAGACCCTTTTTGAGTGACTCCAAATACCGGAGGTAGCCTAAAACCAGCGTCAGGAGCCTCTAACGCTGGTTTTCACGGCTACCGCCAAACTCCAAATCTAGGCCTAAAATTGCTAGGGTTGTATTAGAAATACTAATTTGCTTATAATTATTATTTTATATACCTGTGTGTATATATATATATATATATATATATATATATACACATATACACACATACATATACACACACACAGTATATATACACAGTATATATGCATACTTACTTTTAAACCATTCTCAGTCAAACACCTTGACATTTACCATATCCTTTTTAACCCTTTATATATTTTTATCAATATTAAACACATATATATATATATATATATATATATATATATATATATATATATATATATATATATATATATATATATGTATATATATATATATATCAGTGTAATACTTTATTTTAATATGTTTCACAAGTGTTTTATGTAACTTTTATTTTAGCCCTAACACTTTACTTCAGGTCTCAAGTCGTGCTAAATCTTGTAGCCCTATGTTGGGTAACGCTCGAGTTCAACCAATAACTTTCAACTTGTAATATGAACAATGTTTATTGTAGTCGTGATTTTCATTAAAAGTATAGGGTCCGCTAAAAGGTATGTTGGCCACGCTAAACATTCTCTGGTTAGTCTGTTTTACTATGGTTTTGGAATATCAATTTGCACGCTAATTTTATTGAGGTCTAGTGATATTGATAGCACACTCTGCGCTATCAATAGCGCTCCATTTATAATCTTACCATAGTATGCATAAACAATGTTATAATATAATAAAATAATACATAAAAACAAGGATAATTGCATACAATTGGAAATTAGACAAACAACGTGTTTCGAGATTCCACCATATGAGTACCACTAAAGTCAAAATTAAACTTTCATAATTCAGAGCATACAAAAAAAAAAAAAAAAAAAAACTTTCCACTTTGCTTTCATTATCAAAATGTGCAGAATATTTTTATAGGCACACTTTCTGAGACACCAGGTCCTACTGAGTATGTTCACAGTACATACATTTATGCGTTTTGTTACTGATGGCGGTCAAATAATAATGGAATTAACTTTAACATTTTCTAGAATTTTTTTTTTCTAATTTGAAATTTAAAGTAGGTGCTATTAGACGTACGCATTTGTTTTGTTATGAATGCAAATTGGTAATGAAAAACAGATATTTGTTTAGTTTTAACAAAAGAAATAGCCGAATAAATGTACCAACGAAATGTAAAGAAAACGGAAAAATACTGAAGAAATGTATTTTCTTTAAATTATCTTTAAAAGGTTTAATTACTTACCTTTAGCGAGCTGGAGAGCCGCTAACTTTTGTCACCTGTATGTTTGGAACATTTACATTCGTTTAACAAAAACAAATATAAATGTTCTAAGAATATTCAGTATTTAAACAAAATAAATACCAAATAGTGCAGCCCACAAATATTCGGGGAAAACAAATTTCCTCGAATATTCGTTAAGAAAGATTTGGACAAACCAAATATATTTGTGAGGCACAACTCTAGGTACTATTACATTGTCTTTTTACTATATATTTGTTGATTTTGCAGTCTTGTATTTAAAGGGACACTGAAACCAAATGTTTTCTTTTGTGATTCAGATAGAGCATGCAATTTTAAGCAACTTTCTAATTTACTCCTATTCTTAATTTTTCTTTGTTCTCTTGCTATCTTTATTTGAAAAAGAAGGCATCTAAGCTTTTTATTTGATTCAGGACAGCACTTTTTTATTGGTGGATGCATTTTTCCACCAATCAGCAAGAACAACCCAGGTTGTTCACCAAAAATGGTCCGGCATCTAAACTTACATTCTTGCATTTCAAATAAAGATACCAAGAGAATGAAGAAAATGTGATAATAGGAGTAAATTAGAAAGTTGCTTAAAATGTTATGCTCTATCTGAATCAAGAAATATTTTTTTTTTGTTCAGTGTCCCTTTAATGGTCCTTTAAGGTTCAGGTCAATGTAGATAGTAAAAATATATACAGGTGGCCCTCGTTTTACAACGGTTCAATTTACACCGTTTCAGAATAACAACCTTTTTTTCCAGTCATGTGACTGCTATTGAAAAGCATTGAGAAGTAGTGCATTTATTAAAATAGCCAGTAGGTGGAGCTGTCCGCTTGTGTTGCAGCAAAGCCAAGCAAGCTGAAATTAATCAGTTTAACCAGACCTGAGCTATTGAGCAGATTTCAAAGGAACAAGATCTTCCTGTCTATAACTCAGTTATAGATTGGAATGCATAGAAAGAACTGTTTGCAGAAAAATGCAAGTGAAGTCTGTGTTGTGTGATTATTTTATTAGGTTTATAATGCTGTTTAGCAAATGTTTTTGTTTATTTAACTTAGTTTAATTATATATTCTGTGTTGTGTGATTATTTTATTAGTTTTATAATGCTGTCTAGCATTTAAAGTCTGCATTTCAAAGCTTTTAAAATAATATATTAGGTGTAATTTATGACAATTTTGAGAGGGGCCTGGAACCTATCACCATCACTTCCCATTGACTTACATTATAAACTGGGTTTCAATTTACAACGGTTTTGATTTACAACCATTCCTTCTGGAACCTAACCCCGGCGTAAACTGAGGTGTGTGTGTATATATATATATATATATATATGTGTATATATAAGAAAAAGAGCAATCAATAATTGTTACAAGTCACTCTGCTATAGTCACTTTTTTCCAAAACACAGTATGTAAAAGTTCTTAATACAGTAAGGCAGTTCTTATTAACTAACCGTATGCTGTTATGGGCTTGAAATGTGTTGTTAATAGTGTATTGAACAGTATATACGGAACAAGACATATCTTTAGGGCAGCTTATAGCCCTATATAAAAAAAGAGTATAATATCAAAAACCACTACAAAGGTTTAGCGCTAGTGATTTTTCTTGACTTTCATATATATATCTATAGATATATTTTTTACAAATATATATATTTAAAATGAAAAAGAACATTTAGTTCTAACTGAAGAACCTAGGTATTTAAAGTAATCTAAACACTCCTTCGGGTTAGTGTTTCAAAAGCTAGCATAGGGGTAGAATTAACAAGGAGCGGATGCTGCTTACTACCCTCGAAGTTACAGGTCCGCCTGAAACTTAAGAAGCAGCGATCGTAAGACTGCTGCTCCTTAACTTGTCCGCCACCTATTAGGCCACGGATGTGCAGGGGCGGCATTGCACAAGCATTTCACAAGAAATGCTTGTGCAATGTTAAATGCCGACAGCGTATGCTACAGGGAATCATGTCCGCACAGCATTTGATAAATTGCCCCCATATGGGGAAAGGGAGTTAGCGCAGTCACATAATCCGACATCTTAATATTAGTGCGTCTGAGTCTTTCGCTCGAACGATAACTTTTTGCTTTCAACTTGTTATACCAGAGCAAATGTAGGAGTGCTATTGATTTACCTTGAACAGTGTTAGCGCTACAAATTTGTAATCTTGTAATCTAGCCCCGTACGTTTGAATAAATATGTCCTATTTCTATAAAACAATATTGTTTGAGCGCTGTCATTTGTTTTTATTGGTACTAATATATACTATGTACGGTTAAAACATTATTTTTATGTCTCTTTAAGTAACATGTAAGAATGGTTCCGGGTTTATTGTTTGTGTTGCTAAAGTGTTAGTTTATCATACGTTATATCGATCATGTGGGATTTGGGGCTGGGTATGAATAGAACACTACTGTCTAAAAGGGTATGAATAGGCTAATGAAATTGATTGTGGTTGGGTAGATAATGTATATACAAGGAATGGTGTGGATGTAGATTTTTTTAAACAGAAAAAGACTGGCTTTATGGTACACACACTTTTAAAATATAACTTTTATTATTGCATAATACATTTTATACTAATATTATTAACAAATAATTTATTTGATTTGCTGCAGTGTCTTCCTATCAAAAGCCTAAACACAAATGTATAAGAGGTAAATAAGGACTAATTTGTCATTTCTAACCATATATTAATTGACAAAGACAAAAAAAACAACCCACAAAAACGCAACTATTCGTAATGCCCCGCCGATTCCTTGCCAATAACCAATAAAGTCAACATCAGGTGGGCAGACTGCAGGTGTCAATGGAATAACAGCCTAAAATAAAGCCCACAAAATAGGCTACGCGTTTTGACCCAAACACATGCCTTTATTAGGTGTAAAATCATCCAACCAAGAAGGTAGATTTGCCATATATCAGGATAACTGATTTTACACAAACACAATACAATGAACATATTGTAAGCTAATATTTGTTGCCAAGAAAAAATGCAAAACTGTTTTATACTGGCATCTGTGTGTGGTTTATTGTAACCCAAACATTAACTGTGAGATTAGTCATTTTAGTGATGTTTGTATCCAAGTGAGTATTTGATTGGTGTCCAAATTATCTGAAGAAGATCTAGTCAAATTATGCATCGTCTACAAACCTTAAAGGGGCATTAAATTCAACCCACTATGTAGATAACCAATTAAATGGACATTATACTCAAATAATTCACTATAAATATTAATATGTACTTTTATTATTTATTTATTTTTTCCACAGGTTATAGATCGTATCTGTCCCCAACTGCCCAAAATAGACAAGATTTTGCTTTTCAAAGGGTATGTGACTGTCCCTGGGAAAAAAGTAAGTTAACTTTTAGTGGAAAAAATAGCTTTAAATGCTTAACATTAATTTGTATGCATTGCTAATTGATATACTTTGTAAAATCTGCAGGGAACTGTAAGGGCAGTATGGGTTCCAGCTGTGCTCCACAAAAGTATTGCATGTCCTGTAAGTGACCAGGCAAGGAGGGGTAGGGGGCATTACACAAAGGCATTTCTCCAAAGCACTAACTTAGGACCTACCTTTAATCCCCCAATTATAATATTTTTCACAGCTGGGCAGTGACTTTGTCTCTTAGACTGCCAGTTGTAAAAACATAGCAGTGTCTTGATTGCCAGTGGCACAAACATTTTTTATACCCCCATGGATAACATTAAATAATACAGAGTAAAGATTTTACCCCAGTGGCTCAACATAACACACAAAGCAGTGTTTTATCTCCATGACTGCCAGTAATATATTAGACAGTGATTCATTTTTTTACCCTGCTTGGCTTAATAATGTCTTGCATTGAGAAAGCATAATGAATAGTTTTGACGCAACAATTTGTATTTAAATGAGCACATAATGATTGGAAATTGCTTTCTAAATAACTTCTATTGACCTTGATCCACAAAGAATAGAATGAGGCACATTTCCCTAATTTTTATATTAGACCATAATGCAAAGTCACAATTGCATGAGATTTCACTGCACATCTAGTGAATCCATTCAAGAATAAAAAAAAAGGATTTTAAAACGTGTTTTGTATTAGAAAACATAGTGGATTTATGCCACTCTGTTTACTGACATTTTTATACACTTTCTATTTATAGGGATTATCACAATGTTGTGCTTGATTTCAGTAAATTACAACTTCTCAACATCAGTCTATATTTTGTCGTTCTTTTGCAGTGATCACAATCACAAAATGCCTTTACTGTCAAAGGGACATTCCAGCCAAAATTGGAATCCACATGGATGCATTTCAGTTTTGGATACAAGTATTTTTGTAATATACAATGTATTAGCAAAAATGCTTCTAATAAAAGCTAAAGCTGTTTCAAAAGTCTATTTAAGTATGCACCGTGCACCAGCATTTTAAACACAGCACTTGCTTAGAGAGTTTAGGGTGCTTGAACCATCTGGTAATGACTCAGTTTGCTAATTGCTGACATGATACATGCCCTACTTGTGCTCTTAGCAGCTGCAGTATTTAAAATGCTGGTGAACTGAGAGCTTCTAGCTATATTTCACATGCATGTGCAGAGAAAAATATTAACACTAAAACAGTGATAACTCTTACTAGAATCATTTTTTTGCTAAAACATGTATATTGCAAATATGTTTCTATTCAAAGATGTAATAAGTCTAAGTACATTAAAAAAAATCTCTCTCTCTCTCTCTCTCTCTCTCGTGTCGGCGATGTTGGGGGCAGCAGATTAGGAGTTACTAAGTATAATGCAGATGTCGGGGCGGCAGATTAGGGGTTAATAAGTGTAAGATTAGGGGTGTTTAGACTCGGGGCTCATGTTAGGGTGTTAGGTGTAGACATAAATTTTCCTCATAGCAATCAATGGGGCTGCGTTACTTAGTTAGACTTTTTCACAGCCGGCTCTCCCCATTGATTCCTATAGGGAAATCGTGCACGAGCACGTACGACCAGCTCACCGCTGACTTAAGCAGTGCTGGTATTGAAGTGAAGTGTAGAGCAAAATTTTGCTCTACGCTCACTTTTTGTCTTTTAATGCCGGATTTATAAAAACCCGTAATACCAGCACTGCAGGTAAGTGAGCGGTGAGAAAAAAACTGCTCGTTAGCACTGCATAGCCTCTAACGCAAAACTCGTAATCTCGCCGATAGAGTACGGCATCCATAAAAACACAGCTCTTCACAGAATACAATCACAGTGTGTACAGGTACACCTGCATACGCGTTTCGTGCATGCGCACTTGGTCACTGCATAGGTAACCACCTGTGCACACCTTACTTAAACAAATTACTCTTAAAGATATAGTATGTGTTTTTGTGAGATTACTATTTCAGTGATAGATAGACATATTCTTAACACTACAATTGATCACAATGATTAATGTTTTAAATAACCTTGATAATGCGCTCTAGGCAAAATCTAACTTATAGTTTATACAAACTTAGAAAAAAGAGATGTGAAAATTGTTTTAGCGTCAGAAAACAACCTTAGTTGCCTATTCAATATAATAGATAGAACAGTGGGTTATGTACAACTAGCAAATTCATGGTATGCCACTCATAATGTAACGTAATATTAATTTTATAATTTTTAATTCATACAGTGGTCTATTAGAAAATAAGAAATCAAAACAAAATCAGTTCTTGATGGAGGTGCGCCTAAGGTGACGTAAACGAAAGTCAGTGCAAACAATCCGATGTGAGGCCGCTCTTCTTTATCGTATGTCAACGGTTAGAAAATCTGTAGTGGGAAAACAGGAAGGCGCCAATAGGGTGATAACGTTTGAGACCCTGACAGGTAAGTATGAGGAAAAAGGGTACTCACAAGTAGGGCGGCACTTAGACGTGCCAAACCAAGCAGGCCGGGACCTCAGCGTCGCCCGGAAGACTCAATAAGGCAACCACCAATCGTCAGGCCGGACCAAATTCCGTATGGCCAGTCAAGAGCACTGGATGCTGCCACACCTCTCTCTTCGTATGCCGATTCCAAACACTGGCAAGAGGATAGGAGATAGGGATATCACGTGTGTGGCTCTCCCGATTACCGAGAGTTTAATTACCACACGCCAACAAACTGGATAACGAACTGGATAGAGGAAGGAGCAAACTCCAGCAAAGTTACTTAAACAAATTTATTAAAAAGTTTAAAAACAATGCATAAAAGCAACGCGTTTCTCGGCTACACAGAGCCGTTTCATCAGGCTGTTATACATATTCTAAAATGCCTACTGCTTTAAACACTTCCTCTAACCAATCAAAACAATTGAAATTTACACACCCCTCCCCACCTCAGCGTGCGTGTCAATCTCAGCTGATATGGAGAGTGTGTGGAATCATAAGCGTGCCACTTGATATTGACGATTTTAATATCGTCTTATAGATAGTGTCTGTTCTAGTTAGACACTATATTAATGGTCACATCACAATTATGAACACATACAGTTAAAGCAATTTGTCCTGTATATTTCATGTAAATGAACATAATAAATAAGTAAAATTGGGCTTTCATTTCAGGCTTAGATACACATTACACATTAGCTTTTTATCGAAGCTGAACTGACATGAAATATTACTCCTTATTACAGACTTGCAAATCAAACTGTTTGTACAGTTCGCCAATATAATACACGATAATTACTCAATCATAACAAAAATTAATCTAAACCAAACAAATATAACAATAATAAATAAAAAATATATATATATATACCCTATACACCATACATAACTAAAATTACACTATATGAAAAAACTAATCAGCTATCAAAAGCTGCCAGATCAATATTGGCATTGAGACCTGATGGATTTAGAGTCTGAAGCCTATAAATCCAAAAAGTCTCTCTCTGTCTAAGTCTATAAAAACGATTGTAAAAGTCTGATCTTGGAATATGTTCAATAGGAGTTATTTGTAAACAATGTAGGTTACCACTATGTTTGGTGTTACAGTGTCGCGGTACACTATGTAATTTGTAGTTCTTTTTAATGTTTCTAAAATGTTCAGACCATCTGATGCTTAAACGTCTACAGGTGCGCCCTATGTATTGCAGCCCACAAATACAGGACAGTAGATAAATCACATAATTCGATGCGCATGTCATCCGATCACTCATTTTATAAGTTTTAGAAGTCGTATTTGATTTAAAGGTATCTACGTTATGTGTTATATAGTGACACATTTTGCATTTCTTGTGATTACATTTGAAACTACCCTTTCTTTGTATTTTGCAAATGGTGTCATTAGTGATATTGTTACTGATCAAGTTGGTCCTGTTTTTAACCACTTTACTAGGTGCCAAAATCCTTTTCAAATTGGGTGCTCTTTTGTAAATAATAGTGGGTTTATTGTCTAGTAGTGGGCCTAAAATAGGATCTTTTAGTAGAATTTTCCAGTGTTTCATAATACTCCTTTTAATTATGCTATGATTGCAATTGTATTCAGTGATGAACTTAGTCCTATTACCCATGCCTACCTGAGTATGTGTGTCCACTACCTTTTTCTCAAAATATATATTTTTTTTTTTTCTGTCATCATTTTTTGCCCTATTAAAGGCACTGGTGATGATGTGTGCTGGATATTTTTTCTCTTCAAATCTATCTTTGAGGATTTTACTTTGCATCTCATAGTCTATTAGACTGCTACAGTTCCGGCGAACTCGCTTGAACTGCCCATATGGTACATTTCTTTTCCAAGGTAGGTGATGATTGCTTGTGAAGTCTAAATAACTGTTGCAATCAACCTGCTTGAAGTGAGTACTAGTCGAAATCCTCCCCTCCGTGAAACTTAACTCTAAGTCTAGAAAAACCACAGTCTTAGAATCTATTGTGCTAGTGAATTTCAAGCCCTTGTTGTTACTATTCAAATGACTCACAAAGTCTTCGGCCAACAGTCTATCACCTTTCCACACCACAACCAGATCGTCTATGTATCTGCCATAGTACACCAGGTTCGCCCCAAACGCAGAGTTGTAAACATATTGTTGTTCAAATGATCCCATAAAAAGATTGGCGTAACTTGGGGCGAACCTGGTGCCCATGGCCGTCCCTTTTGTTTGGAGGTAGTAATCATCCTGATAGACGAAATAGTTGTGGTGTAGGATAAATGAGATCAATGACAAGATGAAATCTTTCTGGGTATCTGGTAAATAAATGTCTGTTTCTAAATAGCTGGAAATCGCTTGTAGTCCGAGACTATGTGATATATTCGAATAGAGGGCTTGGACATCACAAGTGATCCAAGTTAGGTCTTGTGTAATATTAATCTGTTCAAGTTTGTTTATAAGGTCTGAAGAGTCTCGTATATAAGATTCAAGACCAACGACATATTTTTGCAGAAAAAAATCGACATATGAAGATGCATTGTCTGTCAGGCTGCCTATTCCCGATATTATCGGGCGGCCTGTCAGGGTCTCAAACGTTATCACCCTATTGGCGCCTTCCTGTTTTCCCACTACATATCTATTAGAAAATACCTAATTCAATGAGTGTAGATATATGACAGCTAAGGAAAATCCTTAAAATCCTCATGTGTTGTATGAAAGAGAGGAGAAGAATCTGTACTTAAATGAACAAATCAAGGTCTCTTCTCATATTGAGACCAAGAGGGCTACTGGTTTGTAGAGTAAAAATCCAGTATACCTCACGCTTATTTAGTTTGTTCTCCCTGTCTCGTCCTCTCTTCCACACAGGCACATGGTCAATGCCCTGTATAGTCAATTTAGATACCTCAGCATTATGCAGTTCTTTGAAGCGTCTTGCAACTGGAGTATCAGAAGCTATATCCTCTATTGATCTGAGATGTTGAAGAAACCTGTCCTTTAGCGGATGTTTAGTTTTTCTTGTATATTGCTTTAAACAAATTTGACATGTTAATAAATTAACAACATGTGTAGTTGAACAAGTTATGTAAAAATTGATGTCATGTTCTGCTTGTGTACTGTTGGATTTAAACTTCTGCCCTTCTGTTACATGAGAGCAGGTTTTGCAGATTGGACGTCGACATTTAAAAAATCCAACTCTCTTCTTAAGCCAAGTAGTATTTGTTTTATTGGGCAGATCTGATGGAGACAGAAAATTGCACAAGGTTTTAGCTCTCCTAGTGACAAAATCACAACCTTTCTCCACTATCCCTTTAATAATAGGATCAGTGTGCAATATAGGAAGAGATTCCCTTATAATGTTATAAATTTTGTGATATTCGTCACTATAGGTAGTAGTAAATTTCAGTTTAGATTGTTCTTTCTCGTTACTTTAGTTTTTTTGTTTACATTTCAGTTATTCTTCCCTCGGGGTATGTTCTATCTCCTCCCTAACTTTATTCAATAATAGAGTATCATATCCTCTATCTTTTAATCTGTCTGTGATTATTTCAGCTTGTTTACAATACTCTTCATCTTTTGTACAATTCCTTCTGGCTCTAATGCATTCCCTTTAGGAATGCCCCTAACAACATGTCTGGGGTGACAGGAATCATATTGTAAGATTGTATTTCCTGCTGATGGTTTTCTGTATAGGGTAGTATTGATGTGGCCATTCTCAGACATTATCTGTATATCAAGAAAATCTACAGAGTGAGCATTATCCTCCCCTATAAAGGAGATGCCCTATGTATTGGAGTTTAGATAGTCACAGAAATTTTTAGCCATCCTCTCATCTCCATCTAGGATAAATATCAGGTCATCAATGTACCTGTAATATTGTATGATATTTTCCTTAAAGGGATTTCCATCTGCATAGACGTGGGACAGCTCCCACCATCCCATAAAGAGATTGGCATCGGAGGGGGCAAATTTTGCCCCCATAGTTGTCCCTCGTCCCTGCAGATAGAAATCCCTTTGGAACATGAAAAAATTGTGTGTCAGCAGGTACTTTATGGCTCTTAGTAAAAACTGTTTAGTTGTCAATTCAAAATTCCCATATAAGTCAAACATATTCTCTATGGCAATCATTCCCTTCTCATGTAAAATAGACATATATAGTGATGATACATCAGCCACTAGAAATCTATATGTTGACTTCCAATGACACCCCTTTAATTTAATAATTAATCAGTGGTGTCTTGAATGTAACTTGGCAAATTCTTGACTAGAGGCTGTAAGAAACTATCTACCACTTCAGATAAAGGTTCATTTAGAGAGTTTATCCCTGCTATAATAGGGCAACCTGGAGGATTGTTAGGATTTTTGTGGATTTTAGGAAAGAAATGAAACACAGGCGTAACTGGAAATTGTGGTATAAGATTCTCACAGACTGAAGTGTTGATAATATTATTGTATTTGGCTATCTGCACTATTTGTACCAGTTCTTTTCTAAATGCTTGTGTAGGATTTCTTTAAGTTTTATATATACATTCGTGTCATTCAGCTGTCTTTCTGCTTCTGCTATGTAACTAGTGGTGTTTAATACAACCACATTCCCTCCTTTGTCTGATTGCCTGATCGTTATATCCTTATTACTACTAAGTTGTTTGAGAGCTGTTTTCTCTTTCTGTGACAAATTACAGTGAGCATACTTTTTCTTTTTAATAGTTCTGTCATTAAGATTTCTTAGTTTATCTTCTACTGCCTTTTGAAATATATCTAAAGCTTTTGTTCTAGTATGGACAGGATAAAAATGATTTTTTTTCTCTCGTTTTAAAATTTTGTTTTGTTATAATATTTTCTTCCATTTGTTCCTGAGTACTATCTTTAGACATTAATTGTAAATTTACAACAGTACACCACTCAGAGAAAGAAAATTGCATACTATTCTCTGATTTTGTATGTTTCTGGGTATGCACACCCTTTTGTGTATTCAACAGTATCCTGAAAATGTTTACGCAAAGTTATTTTGCATGCAAAATTATTAACATCCATGACTGTCTCAAATAAATTAAATTGATTTGAAGGTACAAAATTTAAACCCTTGGATAGCAACATTTTCTGGGAATCATTTAAGGTTATATCAGATAAATGAATCACATTGTTGTTACTCATATATATTTCTGATTTTTCTGTCCCTTTGACCTGGTGACATAGATGGCCACATCAATACTACCCTATACAGAAAACCATCAGCAGGAAATACAATCTTACAATATGATTCCTGTCACCCCAGACATGTATTTAGGGGCATTCCTAAAGGGAATACATTAGAGCCAGAAGGAATTGTACAAAAGATGAAGAGTATTGTAAAGAAGCTGAAATAATCAAACAGATTAAAAGATAGAGGATATGATACTCTATTATTGAATAAAGTTAGGGAGGAGATAGAACATACCCCGAGGGAAGAATTACTGAAATATAAACAAAAAAACAAAAGTAACAAGAAAGAACAATCTAAACTGACATTTATTACTACCTATAGTGACGAATATCACAAAATTAACATTATAAGCAGGGCCGGACTGGGAGTAAAAAGCAGCCCTGGAAAAATTAGAGACCAGCCCTATATTGTGAGTACATGTGTGTGTGTGTATATATATATATATATATATATATATATATATATATATATATATATATATATATATATATATATATATATACACAGTATATATACCGCCGCTCTCAGGGGCCTTTGGATGGACAATTATATTCTTGCCAAACCACTGAGATCTATATATATCTATATCTATATCTATATATCTACAGGGAGGGCAGAATTATTAGGCAAGTTGTATTTTTGAGGATTAATTTTATTATTGAACAACAACCATGTTCTCAATGAACCCAAAAAACTCATTAATATCAAAGCTGAATAGTTTTGGAAGTAGTTTTTAGTTTGTTTTTAGTTATAGCTATTTTAGGGAGATATCTGTGTGTGCAGTAGACTATTACTGTGCATAATTATTAGGTAACTTAACAAAAAACAAATATATACCCATTTCAATTATTTATTTTTAGCAGTGAAATCAATATAACATCTCAACATTCACAAATATACATTTCTGACATTCAAAAACAAAACAAAAACAAATCAGTGACCAATATAGCCACCTTTCTTTGCAAGGACACTCAAAAGCCTGCCATCCATGGATTCTGTCAGTGTTTTGATCTGTTCACCATCAACATTGCGTGCAGCAGCAACCACAGCCTTCCAGACACTGTTCAGAGAGGTGTACTGTTTTCCCTCCTTGTAAATCTCACATTTGATGAAGTACAACAGGTTCTCAATGGGGTTCAGATCAGGTGAACAAGGAGGCCATGTCATTAGATTTTCTTCTTTTATACCCTTTCTTGCCAGCCACGCTGTGGAGTACTTGGACGCGTGTGATGGAGCATTGTCCTGCATGAAAATCATGTTTTTCTTGAAGGATGCAGACTTCTTCCTGTACCACTGCTTGAAGAAGGTGTCTTCCAGAAACTGGCAGTAGGACTGGGAGTTGAGCTTGACTCCATCCTCAACCCGAAAAGGCCCCACAAGCTCATCTTTGATGATACCAGCCCAAACCAGTACTCCACCTCCACCTTGCTGGCGTCTGAGTCGGACTGGAGCTCTCTGCCCTTTACCAATCCAGCCACGGGCCCATCCATCTGGCCCATCAAGACTCACTCTCATTTCATCAGTCCATAAAACCTTAGAAAAATCAGTCTTGAGATATTTCTTGGCCCAGTCTTGACGTTTCAGCTTGTGTGTCTTGTTCAGTGGTGGTCGTCTTTCAGCCTTTCTTACCTTGGCCATGTCTCTGAGTATTGCACACCTTGTGCTTTTGGGCACTCCAGTGATGTTGCAGCTCTGAAATATGGCCAAACTGGTGGCAAGTGGCATCTTGGCAGCTGCACGCTTGACTTTTCTCAGTTCATGGGCAGTTATTTTGCGCCTTGGTTTTTCCACACGCTTCTTGCGACCCTGTTGACTATTTTGAATGAAACGCTTGATTGTTCGATGATCACGCTTCAGAAGCTTTGCAATTTTAAGAGTGCTGCATCCCTCTGCAAGATATATCACTATTTTTGACTTTTCTGAGCCTGTCAAGTCCTTCTTTTGACCCATTTTACCAAAGGAAAGGAAGTTGCCTAATAATTATGCACACCTGATATAGGGTGTTGATGTCATTAGACCACACCCCTTCTCATTACAGAGATGCACATCACCTAATATGCTTAATTGGTAGTAGGCTTTCGAGCCTATACAGCTTGGAGTAAGACAACATGCATAAAGAGGATGATGTGGTCAAAATACTAATTTGCCTAATAATTCTGCACTCCCTTTATATATATATATATATATATATATATATATATATATATATATATATATATATATATATATATACACTGAGTCAACAAGTGCAGGTATTGGCTACAATTCTTCATGTGACCGACTACATCAGACCCAATAGGAATTAAATAATAAAACAAATAGAATTAACAATGAAGCGGCCACAAGGTTGGGGGAAATGTGGCAGCGGGGGACACAATTAAATAATAATAATAAAAACAATTTAACAATAAAGCGGCCAGGGGGTTGGGGGGCAATGCGGGACACACACTGTGCAGCTGCCCGGCCCCAGCCTCTGCCGGCCCTGCGGCCCACCAGGATTTTTCCTGGTGTCCCGGCGGCCCAATCCGGCCCTTATTATAAGTGAATCTCTTCCTATATTGCACACTGATCCTGTTATTAAAGGGATAGTGGAGAAAGGTTGTGATTTCGTCACTAGGAGAGCTAAAACCTTGGGCAATTTTCTGTCTCCCTCAGATCTGCTCAATAAAACAAATACTACTTGGCTTAAGAAGAGAGTTGGATTTTTTAAATGTAGACGTCCAATCTGCAAAACCTGCTCTCATGTAACAGAAGGGCAGAAGTTTAAATCCAACAGTACACAAGCAGAACATGACAGTATATATATATATATATATATATATATATATATATAGTTATATAGTGCATTAGTGCCCTTTACCATTAAGTAGATGAAAAGATATAAAAACATTTATATGCAATATTCATATTAAATAAAGATTTTAACTATGTTTCTCTTGTTAAGTGTAGTCAGTCCACGGGTCATCCATTACTTATGGAATATATCATCTCTTCCTAACAGGAAGCTGCAAGAGGATCACCCAGCAGAGCTGCTACATAGCTCCTCCCCTCACATGTCATATTCAGTCATTCTCTTGCAGCCTAACTAGAAAGGTCGCTGTGAGAGGTCTGTGGTGTTTTTTAACTTAGTTTATTTCTACAATCAAAAGTTTGTTATTTTAAATGGCACCAGAGTGTGCTGTTTATTCTCAGGCAGCATTAGAAGAAGAATCTGCCTGTGTTTTCTATGATCTTAGCAGACGTAACTAAGATCCACTGGCTGTTCTCATCTGAGGAGTGAGGTAACTTCAGAGAAGGGGAATAGCATGCAGGGCCCCCCTGCAAATGAGGTATGTGCAGTAATTATTTTTCTGAGGAATGGAATTGACTGAGAAAATACTGCTGATACCAATGTAAAGTAAGTTCAGCCTTAAATGCAGTGATAGCGACTGGTATTAGGCTGATGAGTGTGTGTACACTGAATGTATTTTTCTAAGGAATGGAATTGACTCTGAAAATACTGTTAATACTGAAATAATGTATGAGCCTTAACTGCAGTAAAAGCGACTGGTAGCAGGCTTATTAATAACAATTCATAACTTTTCAAATGTATGTTTAAAACGTTTACTGGCATGTTAATCGTTTTTTGTGAGGTACTTGGTGATAAAACTTATTGGGTCATGATTTTTACCACATGGCCATCTTTGTTTTCTGCATAGAAACAGTTTTCTGAGCTTCCCCACTGTTGTAATATGAGTGGGAGGGGCCTATTTTAGTGCTTTTTTGCGCAGTAAAAATTCAGTCACAATCTGTCTACTTCATCCTCCATGATCCAGATCGTCTCTAGAGAGCTCAGGGGTCTTCAAAATTCATTTTGAGGGAGGTAATCAGTCACAGCAGACCTGTGACAGTGTGGCAAGTGGCATCTTGGCAGCTGCACGCTTGACTTTTCTCAGTTCATGGGCAGTTATTTTGCGCCTTGGTTTTTCCACACGCTTCTTGCGACCCTGTTGACTATTTTGAATGAAACGCTTGATTGTTCGATGATCACGCTTCAGAAGCTTTGCAATTTTAAGAGTGCTGTATCCCTCTGCAAGATATCTCACTATTTTTGACTTTTCTGAGCCTGTCAAGTCCTTCTTTTGACCCATTTTACCAAAGGAAAGGAAGTTGCCTAATAATTATG
The DNA here is from genome assembly GCF_027579735.1 of Bombina bombina. Classification (NCBI taxonomy): domain Eukaryota; kingdom Metazoa; phylum Chordata; class Amphibia; order Anura; family Bombinatoridae; genus Bombina; species Bombina bombina. The sequence continues at coordinate 86,760,249 of NC_069507.1, read as the reverse complement.
CACACCTGATATAGGGTGTTGATGTCATTAGACCACACCCCTTCTCATTACAGAGATGCACATCACCTAATATGCTTAATTGGTAGTAGGCTTTCGAGCCTATACAGCTTGGAGTAAGACAACATGCATAAAGAGGATGATGTGGTCAAAATACTCATTTGCCTAATAATTCTGCACTCCCTTTATATATATATATATATATATATATATATATATATATATACACACACACACATATATATATATATATATATATATATATATATATATATATATATATATACACTGAGTCAACAAGTGCAGGTATTGGCTACAATTCTTCATGTGACCGACTACATCAGACCCAATAGGAATTAAATAATAAAACAAATAGAATTAACAATGAAGCGGCCACAAGGTTGGGGGAAATGTGGCAGCGGGGGACACAATTAAATAATAATAATAAAAACAATTTAACAATAAAGCGGCCAGGGGGTTGGGGGGCAATGCGGGACACACACTGTGCAGCTGCCCGGCCCCAGCCTCTGCCGGCCCTGCGGCCCACCAGGATTTTTCCTGGTGTCCCGGCGGCCCAATCCGGCCCTGATTATAAGTGAATCTCTTCCTATATTGCACACTGATCCTGTTATTAAAGGGATAGTGGAGAAAGGTTGTGATTTCGTCACTAGGAGAGCTAAAACCTTGGGCAATTTTCTGTCTCCCTCAGATCTGCTCAATAAAACAAATACTACTTGGCTTAAGAAGAGAGTTGGATTTTTTAAATGTAGACGTCCAATCTGCAAAACCTGCTCTCATGTAACAGAAGGGCAGAAGTTTAAATCCAACAGTACACAAGCAGAACATGACAGTATATATATATATATATATATATATATATATATATATATATATATATATATATATATATATATATATATAGTTATATAGTGCATTAGTGCCCTTTACCATTAAGTAGATGAAAAGATATAAAAACATTTATATGCAATATTCATATTAAATAAAGATTTTAACTATGTTTCTCTTGTTAAGTGTAGTCAGTCCACGGGTCATCCATTACTTATGGAATATATCATCTCTTCCTAACAGGAAGCTGCAAGAGGATCACCCAGCAGAGCTGCTACATAGCTCCTCCCCTCACATGTCATATTCAGTCATTCTCTTGCAGCCTAACTAGATAGGTCGCTGTGAGAGGTCTGTGGTGTTTTTTAACTTAGTTTATTTCTACAATCAAAAGTTTGTTATTTTAAATGGCACCAGAGTGTGCTGTTTATTCTCAGGCAGCATTAGAAGAAGAATCTGCCTGTGTTTTCTATGATCTTAGCAGACGTAACTAAGATCCACTGGCTGTTCTCATCTGAGGAGTGAGGTAACTTCAGAGAAGGGGAATAGCATGCAGGGCCCCCCTGCAAATGAGGTATGTGCAGTAATTATTTTTCTGAGGAATGGAATTGACTGAGAAAATACTGCTGATACCAATGTAAAGTAAGTTCAGCCTTAAATGCAGTGATAGCGACTGGTATTAGGCTGATGAGTGTGTGTACACTGAATGTATTTTTCTAAGGAATGGAATTGACTCTGAAAATACTGTTAATACTGAAATAATGTATGAGCCTTAACTGCAGTAAAAGCGACTGGTAGCAGGCTTATTAATAACAATTCATAACTTTTCAAATGTATGTTTAAAACGTTTACTGGCATGTTAATCGTTTTTTGTGAGGTACTTGGTGATAAAACTTATTGGGGCATGATTTTTACCACATGGCCATCTTTGTTTTCTGCATAGAAACAGTTTTCTGAGCTTCCCCACTGTTGTAATATGAGTGGGAGGGGCCTATTTTAGTGCTTTTTTGCGCAGTAAAAATTCAGTCACAATCTGTCTACTTCATCCTCCATGATCCAGATCGTCTCTAGAGAGCTCAGGGGTCTTCAAAATTCATTTTGAGGGAGGTAATCAGTCACAGCAGACCTGTGACAGTGTGTTTTGACTGTGAGAAAAACGTTAATTATTAAATTGTTAATCCGTTTTTGGGTATTAAGGGGTTAATCATCCATTTGCTGGTGGGTGCAATCCTTTGCTAACTTAATACATTTACTGTGAAAAATTGGTTGCTATAACTATTTTGGTTCATTGTTATATCAACTGTGACAGCTTTTTGTGCTTCTTAAAGGCACAGTAGCGTTTTTTACATTGCTTGTAAATTTATTTAGAAAAGTATTTCCAAGCTTGCTAGTCTCATTGCTAGTCTGTTTAAACATGTCTGACACAGATGAATCTCTTTGTTCACTATGTTTAAAGGCCAATGTGGAGCCCAATAGAAATTTATGTACTAATTGCATTGATGCTACTTTAAATAAAAGTCAATCTTTACATGTAAAGAAATTATCACCAGACAACGAGGGGGAAGTTATGCCGACTAACTCTCCTCACGTGTCAGTACCTTCGCCTCCCGCTCAGGAGGTGCGTGATTTTGTGGCGCCAAGTACATCAGGGAGGCCCTTACAAATCACTTTGCAAGACATGGCTACTGTTATGACAGAAGTATTATCTAAATTGCCAGAATTAAGAGGCAAGCGCGATAGCTCTGGGTTAAGGACAGAGCGCGCGGATGAGGTGAGAGCCATGTCAGATACTGCGTCACAGTTTGCAGAACGTGAAGACGGAGAGCTTCATTCTGTGGGTGACGGATCTGATCCAGGGAGACTGGATTCAGAGATTTCTAATTTTAAATTTAAGCTTGAGAACCTCCGCATATTGCTAGGGGAGGTATTAGCGGCTCTGAATGATTGTAACATGGTTGCAATTCCAGAGAAATTATGTAGGTTGGATAGATACTATGCGGTACCGGTGTGTACTGACGTGTTTTCTATACCTAAAAGGCTTACAGAGATTATTAGCAAGGAGTGGGATAGACCTGGTGTGCCCTTTTCCCCTCCTCCCATATTTAGGAAAATGTTTCCTATAGACGCCACCACACGAGACTTATGGCAGATGGTCCCTAAGGTGGAGGGAGCAGTTTCTACTTTAGCTAAGCGTACCACTATCCCGGTGGAGGATAGTTGTGCCTTTTCAGATCCAATGGATAAGAAATTAGAGGGTTACCTTAAGAAAATGTTTGTTCAACAAGGTTTTATCTTACAGCCCCTTGCATGCATTGCGCCTGTCACTGCTGCGGCGGCATTCTGGTTTGAGTCTCTGGAAGAGGCCATTCGCACAGCTCCATTGGATGAAATTATGAACAAGCTTAAAGCACTTAAGCTAGCTAACGCATTTGTTTCTGATGCCGTCGTACATTTAACCAAACTTACGGCTAAGAACTCCGGATTCGCCATCCAAGCGCGCAGAGCGCTATGGCTTAAATCCTGGTCAGCTGACGTGACTTCTAAATCTAAATTGCTTAATATTCCTTTCAAAGGGCAGACCTTATTCAGGCCCGGCTTGAAAGAAATTATAGCTGACATTACGGGAGGTAAGGGCCATGCTCTACCTCAGGACAGGGCCAAATCAAAGGCCAAACAGTCTAATTTTCGTGCCTTTCGTAACTTCAAGGCTGGAGCAGCATCAACTTCCTCCGCTCCAAAACAGGAAGGAACTGTTGCTCGTTACAGGCAGGGCTGGAAAGTTAACCAGTCCTGGAACAAGGGCAAGCAGGCCAAGAAACCTGCTGCTGCCCCCAAGACAGCATGAAGAGAGGGCCCCCTATCCGGAAACGGATCTAGTGGGGGGCAGACTTTCTCTCTTCGCCCAGGCCAGATTGGACGATTGTAACAGCAGACGCCAGCCTTCTAGGCTGGGGCGCAGTCTGGAACTCCCTGAAAGCTCAGGGATTATGGACTCAGGAGGAGAAACTCCTCCCAATAAATATTCTGGAATTAAGAGCAATATTCAATGCTCTCCTAGCTTGGCCTCAGTTAGCAACTCTGAGGTTCATCAGATTTCAGTCGGACAACATCACGACTGTGGCTTACATCAACCATCAAGGGGGAACCAGAAGTTCCCTAGCGATGTTGGAAGTCTCAAAGATAATTCGCTGGGCAGAGTCTCACTCTTGCCACCTGTCAGCGATTTACATCCCAGGCGTAGAGAACTGGGAGGCGGATTTTCTAAGTCGCCAGACTTTTCATCCGGGGGAGTGGGAACTTCATCCGGAGGTCTTTGCTCAACTGATTCTTCGTTGGGGCAAACCAGATCTGGATCTCATGGCGTCTCGCCAGAACGCCAAGCTTCCTTGTTACGGATCCAGGTCCAGGGACCCGGGAGCGGTGCTGATAGATGCTCTGACAGCCCCTTGGGTCTTCAACATGGCTTATGTGTTTCCACCATTCCCGATGCTTCCTCGTTTGATTGCCAAGATCAAACAGGAGAGAGCTTCGGTGATTCTGATAGCACCTGCGTGGCCACGCAGGACCTGGTATGCAGACCTAGTGGACATGTCGTCCTGTCCACCGTGGTCTCTACCTCTGAGACAGGACCTTCTAATTCAGGGTCCTTTCAAACATCCAAATCTAATTTCTCTGAGGCTGACTGCATGGAGATTGAACGCTTGATTCTATCAAAGCGTGGCTTCTCGGAGTCGGTTATTGATACCTTAATACAGGCTAGGAAGCCTGTTACCAGAAAAATTTACCATAAGATATGGCGTAAATATTTATATTGGTGCGAATCCAAGAGTTACTCATGGAGTAAGGTTAGGATTCCTAGGATATTGTCCTTTCTACAAGAGGGTTTAGAAAAGGGCTTATCTGCTAGTACGTTAAAGGGACAGATTTCTGCTCTGTCTATTCTTCTACACAAACGTCTGGCTGAAGTTCCAGACGTTCAGGCTTTTTGTCAGGCTTTAACTAGGATTAAGCCTGTGTTTAAGACTGTTGCTCCGCCGTGGAGCTTAAACTTAGTTCTTAATGTTCTTCAAGGCGTTCCATTTGAACCCCTTCATTCCATTGATATCAAGCTGTTATCCTGGAAGGTTTTGTTTTTGATGGCTATTTCCTCGGCTCGAAGAGTCTCTGAGTTATCTGCCTTACATTGTGATTCTCCTTATCTGATTTTTCATTCAGACAAGGTAGTTCTGCATACTTAACCTGGGTTCTTACCTAAGGTAGTTACTAACAGGAATATCAATCAAGAGATTGTTGTTCCATCACTGTGTCCTAACCCTTCTTCAAAGAAGGAACGACTTTTGCATAGTTTGGACGTAGTCCGTGCCCTGAAGTTCTATTTGCAGGCAACTAAAGATTTTCGTCAAACTTCTTCCCTGTTTGTCGTTTACTCTGGACAGAGAAGAGGTCAAAAGGCTTCGGCTACCTCTCTCTCTTTTTGGCTTCGTAGCATAATACGTTTAGCCTATGAGACTGCTGGACAGCAGCCTCCTGAAAGGATTACAGCTCATTCTACTAGAGCTGTGGCTTCCACCTGGGCCTTTAAAAATGAGGCCTCTGTTGAACAGATTTGCAAGGCTGCGACTTGGTCTTCGCTTCACACCTTTTCAAAATTTTACAAATTTGACACTTTTGCTTCTTCGGAGGCTATTTTTGGGAGAAAGGTACTTCAGGCAGTGGTTCCTTCTGTTTAATGTTCCTGCCTTGTCCCTCCCTTAATCCGTGTACTTTAGCTTTGGTATTGGTATTCCATAAGTAATGGATGACCCGTGGACTGACTACACTTAACAAGAGAAAACATAATTTATGCTTACCTGATAAATTTATTTCTCTTGTAGTGTAGTCAGTCCACGGCCCGCCCTGTCTTTAAGGCAGACCTACATTTTAATTAAACTCCAGTCACCACTGCACCCTATGGTTTCTCCTTTCTCGTCTGCTTTGGTCGAATGACTGAATATGACATGTGAGGGGAGGAGCTATGTAGCAGCTCTGCTGGGTGATCCTCTTGCAGCTTCCTGTTAGGAAGAGATATATTCCATAAGTAATGGATGACCCGTGGACTGACTACACTACAAGAGAAATAAATTTATCAGGTAAGCATAAATTATGTTATTTACTGTAAATCTTTTACATTTGCTAATGCGAATATGCTATGTTGTTTGTGCAATGGGTATTATTTATTTATTTTCAACTATTTTTTATTTCTTTGACTTCTATGGGGAATGCGGAAATGCGATCATGTTTGCTCGATCTCTGGTGTTAGATGTTTTCTCCTTTTTTTTTCTCCATTGATTTCTATGGGGGAATAAATGCAAGCGCACGTGAAAATATGTTAGGATTTTTGCACTATTCAGGTAATCGCTTGCGCTAAAATAAAAATTTTGGGAATGCAACCCGACTAGAGCAAAAAAGTTAATTCTAGCTGAGTTTTCGTGATCTCGAGAAAAATATAATCCACGACACTTGTAATCTAGCCCTTAATAGGTGTTAATTGCAGACTGGAATTTTATTATATAATGGTTTTTAACTATATTTAAAAAAATCTGGGTTTCCTATCCCTTTAAGAAGACCAGTGACATTTGGAGTGTTCATCTTTGTACTATTTGCCAATTTTTCTTCACAAATGCAATATAAAATCTGTTATACTTATAATGCAGCAGAGATATGTTTTAAGGAAATCCCCCAGGTGGCTTTTAGGGTGCCTTAAGGTAATGGTTCTTAAATTCCCTTTGGATAAGTTTTTTCTTTATGGAAATCCTATATTCTTTGCTTCTCTGTAGCTAGTTCTTTGGCATGTAATCTCCATGGGAAACAGGGACAGTCTACACCAGAATGTTTATTGTTATCACATGACTTTTTAGATATTATCTATTGACTTGCATTTTAGCCAATTAGTGCAGTGTTGTGCTGACTCTTAAATAACTCCACGGGCGTGAGCACAATGTGATCTATATGGCACACATGAACTAGCAGTCTCTTGTTATGAAAAGGAAAAAAAATCATGTGATAAGAGGCTGTCTGTAGTGGCTTAGAAAAAGGCAGAAATTTATGTTGGTTGTGCAAAGCTGGGGAATGGGTAGTAAAGGCATTATCTATATTTTTAAACAATAACAATTTTAGTGTTGACTTTCCCTTTAAGCATTTATTCCTTCCCAATTGTTTTGTTTTTTCTGTTTTAGAAACCTCAAGTTTTCTCATTTGTTTAGACGAAAGGGAATCAGTATTTATATCTAGGATTTTCACTGATCAAGCTAACAAAAAGATTGCTTAAAGGTTGATAACTAATGGACTGCATGTTTGTAGATTATTTATTTTTTATGGTGCATATGTCCTGCTGCCAGTCTGGAGGTACAGTTTGTAAAGGTCTGATAAATATGCATGCACACAGGATACTGCCATATCAGCAGGGGATAACCAGGATGACTTTTATTACATACACACACATACACACAAAACATACACATACAGACACAGATGTACATACAAAACATACACATACAGACACAGATGTACATACAAAACATACACATACAGACACAGATGTACATACAAAACATACACATACAGACACAGATGTACATACAAAACATACACATACAGACACAGATGTACATACAAAACATACACATACAGACACAGATGTACATACAAAACATACACATACAGACACAGATGTACATACAAAACATACACATACAGACACAGATGTACATACACAACATACACATACAGACACAGATGTACATACACAACATACACATACAGACACAGATGTACATACAAAACATACACATACAGACACAGATGTACATACAAAACATACACATACAGACACAGATGTACATACAAAACATACACATACAGATATATACATACACAAAAACATATACACATATGCGCACACACAGTCACACACATATATACAGACACACATATATATATACAGACACACACACATATATTTACACACACACGCGCATACATGCGTGCACACACACACACACACACATATATATATATATATATATACATATACATATATATATATATATATATATATATATATACACACACACACACACTCTGTCCTTTGTTAACAAACATTTAACATTCCCTCCATGTATTGAACATAATTTACAATACGAATATTATGCACACAGCATTTCGTCTTAACTACAAATGAAGACTCCTGTTATATTGCACAGACTCGGTAAGGCAGCTCTCTCTCCACAGATAAATAAATATGCCTCCTAGGCAAGTGGACAAGTGCATTTTTCAAGCACTGCTAATAGGTGACGTGCAATTAACCTACTATTCTCCAAAACCATAGAAATATGCCTATTTAAGGGATTTAAGCAGGGACATTATCAGTTTAGTGGACGTGTGTTTGTTTGGTTATTGTTTTGGCCCATTTTTATTTGTGTAAAAGTGCTTAGTATTCATTTTTTTTAACAAACTGTAGATTGTGAGCAATGCCTAAATTTGAAAGGTGCCTTTCCTAGTTTAACATATTTGGGCATAGAATGTTAATCACTTTAAATAAGATGTAGCAATATATCTTTAAAGGGGCATTGAACTCAAAATTTAATTCCTGATAAATGGTTTTATAATGCATAGTCAAAAACTTTGCAATGTATTTTTATGACTTCTTTTGCCTGCTTTTCCTGTAATTTTAAATGTGAATATTGTAGTTGTTCAACTGCTCCCAGAGAGGCTGGAGTGCATTAGATGGAGTTCAGAGCACTGACCCTCCAACATGCTACACAGTAATTGGTCGATATTCACAGAAGGTTATTAATATTTTTCCTAGTTGGCAACAGTAAATTAGATAAATAATACTTGCGTTTTTTCAGGTTGTTTATCCTTGTACTCGGTCACAAAGGCACAATCATACCAAAATTTAAATGGTGCTTTAACAAACAATAGATTTAAATAAACAGTTGAAAAGCGTCAATATAGCGTTAGTAAAATGGCGCACAGTCTGTACATCCTGACAACATAAAAGATGCATTCAGATTGTTTAGCCGTGGTGTGGATCGAAACGGATTACAATAGTTTCCTATAAAAGCGGAGATTCAGTTATCTTTTCAAAAACACAATTTTAATATTGACAGTTCTGTTACTGACAATCAAAACAGTGCAAATCCAGATATTTAAAATAAAAAATAAATATATGACATAAGAAAATGTGGGGGTCCTTAGTGACTTTTCCTGCAGATCCCTTTAGCTGTAGAGGTTATCACGTATGTATATGTACCCATACATATGTAAATGTGTGCTCTGCTCACTGTATACAGCCTCTCCAATAGGGATGAATGGAGCTTTAGTGAATCAATACCAGGTATGTCAATGGACCTCAAGAATGTCTTCTGTGGTCATTTCAGAGTATTTTGGACATCAGAAAAATAATCGACTGTTTCCAAATAGTCGGGAAATAGTGTTAAAGATGGACAAAATGCCCTTTACAGGACAGTGCCTAGAGGTATCAAATTAAAAAAGGACAAAACTGGATTCGAGGAAGTGTTGAAAAGTGACTTTAAAATAGATTGTAATAGTTAAATTGCAAAGTAGCCTATTCAGCACAAAAAGAGCCAAGAAAGCCACTCTCGATATCTATCTATCTATTGGGTTCTTGTAAAGCGCGGCTATTCACCCGTAAGGGTCTCAAGGCACTGAGGGTTGCAGTTCAGTCGAAGAGCCAGGTCTTGAGGTCCTTTATGAACTTAGTTAGGGCCGTAGCTTGTCTGAGGTGCAGCGGGAGGGTGTTCCAAGTCTTGGCTGCCAGGTGAGAGAAGGATCTGCCTCCCGCTGTGGTTTTCCTGATGCGGGGGATGACTGCAAGGGCTTGGTCAGCCGATCGAAGTTGTCTGGCAGGGGTGTAGAAGGTAACGCGGTGGTTCAAGTATTCGGGACCGATGTTGTGGAGGGCCTTGAATGCGTTGGTGAGAAGCTTGAAGGTTATTCTTTTGTTGATGGGGAGCCAGTGCAGGTCCCGCAGGTGTTTGGTGATGTGGCATTGACGAGGGATGTAAAGGATTAGTCTGGCCGAGTCGTTCTGGATGCGCTGTAGTCTCTTTTGGAGCTTGATGGTGGTGCCGGCGTAGAGTGCATTACCATAGTCCAGTCGGCTGCTGCCGAGGGCGTGAGTGACAGTCTTCCTGGTCTCGGTTGGGATCCATTTGAAGATCTTTCACAGCAGGTGAAGTATGTGGAAGCATGCAGAAGAGACGGCATTGATTTGCCGGTCCATGGAGAGCGATGAGTCCAGGATGACGCCTAGATTTTGTGCATGGTCGGTGGGGGTTGGAGGGTGTCCGAGGGCTGTGGGCCACCAGGAGTTATTCCAAGCGGATGTGGTGGGACCGAGGAGGAGGACTTCGGTCTTGTCTGCGTTCAGCTTTAGGCAGTTGCAGCTCATCCAGGTGGCAACTGCTGTCAGCCCTTCGTGGATGTTTCTCTTGGCGGTGGTGGGGTCTCTGGTGAGTGAGATGATTAGCTGGGTGTCGTTGGCGTAGGAGACAATGTTGAGGTCATGTCGTCGGGCGATGGCGGCGAGAGGGGCCATGTAGATGTTGAATAGGGTGGGGCTCAGCAAAGAGCCTTGGGGTACACCGCAGCTGATTTCTGTGGGCTTGGAGGTGAAGGGTGGGAGTCTAACTTTTTGGGTTCTGCCGGTGAGGAAGGAGGTGATCCATTCCAGGGCTTTGTCGCGTATGCTGGCATTGTGTAGTCGGTTGCAGAGGGTGAGATGGGAGACAGTGTCGAATGCTGCTGAGAGGTCTAGGAGAATGAGGGTGGCGGTCTCTCCTCAGTCGAGTAGGGCGAGGATGTCATCTGTGGCGGCGAGGAGGGCGGTCTCGGTGCTGTGGTTGCTCCTGAAACCGGATTGGGAGGGGTCCAGGGTGTGGTTGGCTTCGATGTAGTCAACGAGCTGCGCATTGATGGACTTCTCGATGACTTTGGCCGCAAAGGGGAGCAAAGAAATTGGGCGGTAGTTTGTTCGGATCATTGGGGTCAGCCGTGGGTTTTTTCAGTAGGGGGTTTTAATTCTGTGTGCTTCCAATCATCCGGGAAGGTGCCAGTTTTGATGGAGCAGTTTATTGTGCTGCAGAGCTCGGGGGCGATGGTGTCACCCGCTTTGTTGAAAATCTGATGCGGGCATGGGTCCGAGGGTGCTCTGGAGTGGATCGATCTCATGATTCTGATAGTGTCCTCTGTGGTGAGGGGGCTCCAGATGGTCTGTGGGGGGTTGGCGGTGGTGTATTTGGGTGAGGTATTGGTGGGAGTTGTTGGGTAGGTGGTATTGGTTGAGTTCTGGGGTGCAAAGCTGTCATAGATGTTGACGATCTTGCGATGGAAGTACATTGCAAGGTTATCACAGAGGTCCTGGGAGGGCAGGATGTCGTTGGTGTCGCTGTTGGGATTGGAGAATTCCTTGATGACTTTGAATAGTTCCTTGCTGTTGTGGACGTTGGCATTGATTCTATCTTGGATGGCTGTCTTCTTGGTGGTTTTGATGAGGTGGTGGTGGGTAGTGATGGCTTGTTTGTAGGCTGTTTTATTTGAGAGGGTCTTGCTGGATCTCCAGGTCCTTTCCAATCGCCTGCAGTGGCGTTTGGAGTCCTGGAGGGCCGGGGCGAACCAACTAGCCTTGTTGGTGGGTTGGCGGTTGGACGGTTTCTTGAGAGGGGCGAGGGTGTTGGCGCAGTCTGTGAGCCAGTGGTGGAGGTTGCGGGCGGAGGAGTTGGCATCTGTGGAGGTAGCTGGGGGGCACTTGTTCAGGGTGGAGTGCAGTTGGTCTTTGGTTATGTTGTTCCAGTTTCTGCGGGGTGGGTGGTGCTGCCGGAGGTGTGTGGTGGGTTTGTTGAAGGAAAAGTGTATGCAATGGTGGTCGGTCCAATGGAGTTCAATGATGTGGTTGACTGAGATGTGGTTGCCTGCAGAGAAGATAGGGTCGAGTGTGTGTCCGGCTAAGTGGGTTGGGGAGTTGACGAGTTGCTTTAGTCCGATGGTTCCAAGGTTTTCTAAGAGGTTGGCGTGACTGTAGAAAGAAAGTTAACAAAGGGAGTTACCTGTGCTGTGCTGGTAGGCGGGGGGCAGGGCAGTGGCTGTGGCATGGGAGAGACAAGCAGGAAGGAGAGCAGGCTAGAAGAAGCTGCAGTCTCAGTAAGCCAGAAGCAACCTCCATTAAATAGGTGCTAGGAGGTGGGAGGGCTGGGAGGCGGGGGCAGGGCAGTGACTGTAGAAAGAAAGTTAACAAAGGGAGTTACCTGTGCTGGTAGGCGGGGGCAGTGGCTGTGGCATGGGAGAGACAAGCAGGAAGGAGAGCAGGCTAGAAGAAGCTGCAGTCGATAGATTGTAATTAACCCCTTAAAATTTACTTCTCAGTGTGTTTAATTTCCCTTTTAAAAATACTAGAAACATTTTATTTATTTTTTTAATTTGCCTACGAAAACATTTCACATTATTATCTAACAATGTCCACTGTCCCTTGTACATCTGAAATACAGTTGGGGCTATTAGGCATTAGGACCCATGAAGCTATCAGGATACATATGTAGGATATAGGTGATGTCCATCGGAATAGAACACAACTAAATGAGTAGAATACTTTTGTCCATACAGAGTTTCTATAGTCTATGACTAAGTGCCTCTAGGGGTTGGGAAACGTGTCACACAGACCTGCTCTTAGACACCATTCATGTCTGCATTGTTATTATTTTTAAAATATTTCCAATAAATGGTGTTCGCCATTTGTTTGAACTTTTTGGCATGAGGAAACAGCCAATTACGGAACCAACCTACACCACTACAGGAGTAGAGAGCGCTGTGTGGCAAGATCTTCATCCCGAGTTCAACCTAATGTTGCCCGGAGAAGGTACCAATATGCTGCAGAATATCCGCCTGTTTGCTTTTTTATATCTTGTCCATCTTGGAGTGGGGGGGGGGGGGGTTCCAAATAAATGTATACTTGTAATGTGAATCAGAGGTGTGCTTCTCAACTTTTTTTTTTGTAGAAACTGCTTGTGTTGATGTGTATCTTGAAAGTGCTCACATTCGATGTTGTGATGAACCTGGCTGCCCCCTGGAATATCACATTAATTAGTTAATATATGGGCTAATGCCCTATAAAGTTCAAATAGGTGTACAAGCAAGCCAAGGAACCCTGTATAAGTTCCCAAACAAAGTCACCAAAACAAGCAAAGGCTACAGAACTCTCCAACTTACTTTAAATCCCTTGATTGAGTCAGAAAACACCAAACCTCAATGTTTCAGGTGTCATGTCATGCATGACTAAGGGGTAACAACTGAAATATTGCTGTTTGGTGACTTTTGACCCAATAAAGGTTTTTAAGTAATTTGGATAGTGCTGAATTTGCTTGTTTTTGGGTCCCTAGAATTTCCCCACACCTATCTAGAGAATCTGGCTCCTCCTCTACATCCCTGTTCAGAAGTACTTTTTGTAAAAGGCCATCACGCTGTGCCATATTATATAAACAGAAGCACCCTACTATAATCTACCTGACTGTATGTGCATGCAATGTTCACAACTTGCACATTTAGACAGTGATATTAATGGCAGTTCCTCTTGACCTTTGAGTGGTTTAAGGGCCACATGGGTGCAATCTATAGCATCAAAGATATTGGGCAAATTTCTTGGTCAGGAAAGGTGGCAGCACTTTAGGGAGGGTAAATTGATACCCAGTAGAATGCTAGAAGACCCTTAAAAATAACCTTAAAATGTCCACAGGCAAGTACCAGTACGCTTTATTAACACCATTTAACATGCTTTGGAAGAGATATGTTTGTCTCTCTTAATTTACTGTATGCTGATTTGATCCATATATAATCATGAAATATAAACATATATAAAAACATAAATACATGTATATACATATATGCACATATATATCTAAAAGCCTCCAAGAGAACCCAGCACGCTCACAACATATACAGCATCCAGGGTGCACTTCAATCACTGCACATAGATATCTCACAAAGGAAAGCGCTCTCTGGTTTTTTGAATCGACATTTACTATGCAAAATACATATACATGTGAACGTTTTCGGGCATCTGCCTGTCCTCAGATATACATTTAAAATACTTTACCACCCTTATATGTGCTCCCCATCCTGTCTCCAAAGTGATCCACTCTGCCACATCAGGAAACCCTGCAGAGTACATATGGCGCAACTGCGCATGCTCCGGCTGAGCTACGGAGCACCATCTGGGCCAACGGAGAAAAAGCAAAGATTAAAAACATACTAACATATGTGTTCCTAAATCACAGATATGCACAAACGTTATTGAAATATGCACAGACATTAATGAAATGCTCATGTAAATGACCAATAGCTTATAACATATGGGGTAAGGCAATAAAACACATCAATAGCAGCCAATACAGATACGCTATATCCAAACCCATATATACAGTACAATGAAAACAAAAAACCTATATTATGCATTATTTATACATCCCAACCTCAGATGAAAAACATTTAATTTCTACATAAAGTAGAGGACAAGTGCACTGTCTGACAAATGTGGACACACATGGTTCTTCAATACATTGTTATTACAATGTATGGGGCACACTAACTGTCAAGAAGACATACTTCCTAGAGAATAAATGGACCTATATTAATGGATCAAAAATGAACTCACATATTAAAGATCACATATATAAGTCAATCAAGTTAATAAAGGAATGTAATACCCAAGCACCCAGATAAAACTGGGTACCTAGATAAATCTTCCAGAGGCAATAAATAAATACAGTTACATTTACAGAAAACAATGAAGATCAAAATTGGTATTAAGACCCTTAGTCATAAGTGTATCTAAGGTATATATCTATTTAGACTCCCTCTGGAGAAGCATTTTTGCTCTGTTCCCGCCTCTAATAGGTGCCGGGATGTGATCAATGATTATATACCTGAGATCAGACACATTATGTTGGTGCATCAGAAAATATCTAGCCACCAGTTGTTCAGCACTGCCAATGTGAAGTGCAGTGCGTATTGCTATCCGGTGGTTAGCCATTCTAGTCCTCAAATCATCTTGAGTCTTCCCTATGTAAAATTTCCCACAGGGACAGTGAAGCATGAACACTATATGTGTAGTGGTTCATGTAACTCTGTAGTTAATGGTATATCGTTTATTACTCCATGGATGTACAAAGTATTTACTTTGTGATAGACCACTGCAAGTTACACACCCACTGCACCTATAGCACCCGTTCCTTTTAGACACCATTCATGTCTGCATTGTTATTATTTTTAAAATATTTCCAATAAATGGTGTTTGCCATTTGTTTGAACTTTTTGGCATGAGGAAACAGCCAATTACGGAACCAACCTACACCACTACAGGAGTAGAGAGCGCTGTGTGGCAAGATCTTCATCCCGAGTTCAACCTAATGTTGTCTGGAGAAGGTACCAATATGCTGCAGAATATCCGCCTGTTTGTATTTTTATATCTTGTCCATCTTGGAGTGGGGGGGGGGGGTGTTTCCAAATAAATGTATACTTGTAATGTGAATCAGAGGTGTGCTTCTCAACTTTTTTGTTTGTAGAAACTGCTTGTGTTGATGTGTATCTTGAAAGTGCTCACATTCGATGTTGTGATGAACCTGGCTGCCCCCTGGAATATCACATTAATTAGTTAATATATGGGCTAATGCCCTATAAAGTTCAAATAGGTGTACAAGCAAGCCAAGGAACCCTGTATAAGTTCCCAAACAAAGTCCCCAAAACAAGCAAAGGCTACAGAACTCTCCAACTTACTTTAAATCCCTTGATTGAGTCAGAAAACACCAAACCTCAATGTTTCAGGTGTCATGTCATGCATGACTAAGGGGTAACAACTGAAATATTGCTGTTTGGTGACTTTTGACCCAATAAAGGTTTTTAAGTAATTTGGATAGTGCTGAATTTGCTTGTTTTTGGGTCCCTAGAATTTCCCCACACCTATCTAGAGAATCTGGCTCCTCCTCTACATCCCTGTTCAGAAGTACTTTTTGTAAAAGGCCATCACGCTGTGCCATATTATATAAACAGAAGCACCCTACTATAATCTACCTGACTGTATGTGCGTGCAATGTTCACAACTTGCACATTTAGACAGTGATATTAATGGCAGTTCCTCTTGACCTTTGAGTGGTTTAAGGGCCACATGGGTGCAATCTATAGCATCAAAGATATTGGGCAAATTTCTTGGTCAGGAAAGGTGGCAGCACTTTAGAGAGGGTAAATTGATACCCAGTAGAATGCTAGAAGACCCTTAAAAATAACCTTAAAATGTCCACAGGCAAGTACCAGTACGCTTTATTAACACCATTTAACATGCTTTGGAAGAGATATGTTTGTCTCTCTTAATTTACTGTATGCTGATTTGATCCATATATAATCATGAAATATAAACATATATAAAAACATAAATACATGTATATACATATATGCACATATATATCTAAAAGCCTCCAAGAGAACCCAGCACGCTCACAACATATACAGCATCCAGGGTGCACTTCAATCACTGCACATAGATATCTCACAAAGGAAAGCGCTCTCTGTTTTTTTGAATCGACATTTACTATGCAAAATACATATACATGTGAACGTTTTCGGGCATCTGCCTATCCTCAGATATACATTTAAAATTCTTTACCACCCTTATATGTGCTCCCCATCCTGTCTCCAAAGTGATCCACTCTGCCACATCAGGAAACCCTGCAGAGTACATATGGCGCAACTGCGCATGCTCCGGCTGAGCTACGGAGCACCATCTGGGCCAACGGAGAAAAAGCAAAGATTAAAAACATACTAACATATGTGTTCCTAAATCACAGATATGCACAAACGTTATTGAAATATGCACAGACATTAATGAAATGCTCATGTAAATGACCAATAGCTTATAACATATGGGGTAAGGCAATAAAACACTTCAATAGCAGCCAATACAGATACGCTATATCCAAACCCATATATACAGTACAATGAAAACAAAAAACCTATATTATGCATTATTTGTACATCCCAACCTCAGATGAAAAACATCTAATTTCTACATAACGTAGAGGACAAGTGCACTGTCTGACAAATGTGGACACACATGGTTCTTCAATACATTGTTATTACAATGTATGGGGCACACTAACTGTCAAGAAGACATACCTCCTAGAGAATAAATGGACCTATATTAATGGATCAAAAATGAACTCACATATTAAAGATCACATATATAAGTCAATCAAGTTAATAAAGGAATGTAATACCCAAGCACCCAGATAAAACTGGGTACCTAGATAAATCTTCCAGAGGCAATAAATAAATACAGTTACATTTACAGAAAACAATGAAGATCAAAATTGGTATTAAGACCCTTAGTCATAAGTGTATCTAAGGTATATATCTATTTAGACTCCCTCTGGAGAAGCATTTTTGCTCTGTTCCCGCCTCTAATAGGTGCCGGGATGTGATCAATGATTATATACCTGAGATCAGACACATTATGTTGGTGCATCAGAAAATATCTAGACACCAGTTGTTCAGCACTGCCAATGTGAAGTGCAGTGCGCATTGCTATCCGGTGGTTAGCCATTCTAGTCCTCAAATCATCTTGAGTCTTCCCTATGTAAAATTTCCCACAGGGACAGTGAAGCATGAACACTACATGTGTAGTGGTTCATGTAACTCTGTAGTTAATGGTATATCATTTATTACTCCATGGATGTACAAAGTATTTACTTTGTGATAGACCACTGCAAGTTACACACCCATTGCACCTATAGCACCCGTTCCTTTTAGACACCATTCATGTCTGCATTGTTATTATTTTTAAAATATTTCCAATAAATGGTGTTTGCCATTTGTTTGAACTTTTTGGCATGAGGAAACAGCCAATTACAGAACCAACCTACACCACTACAGGAGTAGAGAGCGCTGTGTGGCAAGATCTTCATCCCGAGTTCAACCTAATGTTGCCTGGAGAAGGTACCAATATGCTGCAGAATATCCGCCTGTTTGTATTTTTATATCTTGTCCATCTTGGAGTGGGGGGGGTGTTTCCAAATAAATGTATACTTGTAATGTGAATCAGAGGTGTGCTTCTCAACTTTTTTGTTTGTAGAAACTGCTTGTGTTGATGTGTATCTTGAAAGTGCTCACATTCGATGTTGTGATGAACCTGGCTGCCCCCTGGAATATCACATTAATTAGTTAATATATGGGCTAATGCCCTATAAAGTTCAAATAGGTGTACAAGCAAGCCAAGGAACCCTGTATAAGTTCCCAAACAAAGTCCCCAAAACAAGCAAAGGCTACAGAACTCTCCAACTTACTTTAAATTCCTTGATTGAGTCAGAAAACACCAAACCTCAATGTTTCAGGTGTCATGTCATGCATGACTAAGGGGTAACAACTGAAATATTGCTGTTTGGTGACTTTTGACCCAATAAAGGATTTTAAGTAATTTGGATAGTGCTGAATTTGCTTGTTTTTGGGTCCCTAGAATTTCCCCACACTTATCTATAGAATCTGGCTCCTCCTCTACATCCCTGTTCAGAAGTACTTTTTCTAAAAAGGCCATCACGCTGTGCCATATTATATAAACAGAAGCACCCTACTATAATCTACCTGACTGTATGTGCGTGCAATGTTCACAACTTGCAAATTTAGACAGTGATATTAATGGCAGTTCCTCTTGACCTTTGAGTGGTTTAAGGGCCACATGGGTGCAATCTATAGCATCAAAGATATTGGGCAAATTTCTTGGTCAGGAAAGGTGGAAGCACTTTAGAGAGGGTAAATTGATACCCACTGCACATAGATATCTCACAAAGGAAAGCGCTCTCTGGTTTTTTGAATCGACATTTACTATGCAAAATACATATACATGTGAAAGTTTTCGGGCATCTGCCTATCCTCAGATATACATTTAAAATACTTTACCACCCTTATATGTGCTCCCCATCCTGTCTCCAAAGTGATCCACTCTGCCACATCAGGAAACCCCGCAGAGTACATATGGCGCAACTGCGCATGCTCCGGCTGAGCTACGGAGCACCATCTGGGCCAACGGAGAAAAAGCAAAGAGTAAAAACATACTAACATATGTGTTCCTATATCACAGATATGCACAAACGTTATTGAAATATGCACAGACATTAATGAAATGCTCATGTAAATGACCAATAGCTTATAACATATGGGGTAAGGCAATAAAACACATCAATAGCAGCCAATACAGATACGCTATATCCAAACCCATATATACAGTACAATGAAAACCAAAAAACTATATTATGCAATATTTATACATCCCAACCTCAGATAAAAACATCTAATTTCTACATAAAGTAGAGGACAAGTGCACTGTCTGACAAATGTGGACACACATGGTTCTTCAATACATTGTTATTACAATGTATGGGGCACACTAACTGTCAAGAAGACATACCTCCTAGAGTATAAATGGACCTATATTAATGGATCAAAAATGAACTCACATATTAAAGAGCACATATATAAGCCAATCAAGTTAATAAAGGAATGTAATACCCAAGCACCCAGATAAAACTGGGTACCTAGATAAATCTTCCAGAGGCAATAAATAAATACAGTTACATTTACAGAAAACAATGAAGATCAAAATTGGTATTAAAACCCTTAGTCATAAGTGTATCTAAGGTATATATCTATTTAGACGCCCTCTGGAGAAGCATTTGCTATCCGGTGGTTAGCCATTCTAGTCCTCAAATCATCTTGAGTCTTCCCTATGTAAAATTTCCCACAGGGACAGTGAAGCATGAACACTATATGTGTAGTGGTTCATGTAACTCTGTAGTTAATGGTATATCGTTTATTACTCCATGGATGTACAAAGTATTTACTTTGTGATAGACCACTGCAAGTTACACACCCACTGCACCTATAGCACCCGTTCCTTTTAGACCCTAACCAGGTTCTGTTGGTATAGCTGGGTCTGTTGTCTGTTCGTAGTAACTTGTCTCAAAGAGATTTACCCTTCCTATACCCTACCATATGGCCATCAACATTACCAAATAGTAGATTTTTATCAGATTTTACAATGTTCCAGTTCTTTCTTAGAATACTTGGTTGGTCCATTTTATCAGGGGTAAATTCCGTGGAGAATATCAATCTCTTATTTGCTGGTTCCTTTGTTTTCTTTACCAGGGCCTGTTCTTGGGTCATAGATAGTGATTCTTCCAATGAATTTTGTAGGTGTTTGTGACCATATCCCCTCTGTTGGAACTTTTGATGCATTTCTTTCAATTGATGTTCCTTCTTACTAGGGTCTGTCTTGTTCCTCACGACCCTCTTGAACTGTGATCTCGGCAGAGTCTTTTTCAAACTCAGGTCATGGCAACTGGTGGCCTCTAGCAGGGAATTACGATCCGTTGGTTTGTGAAACAATGTGGTAGTTAACTGATTACCCACTTTTAAGATCCATAGATCTAAAAAATCATCTTGTCACAGGTCATTTTGAATTTCAAGTTGTGGTTCTATTCATTCAATGTAGAGAACCAATCTTCAAGGTACTCTATAGATACCCTCCATACCAATATGAGATTGTCTATATATCTTTTGAATAATTTTATATTTACTGTATATATACACATTATAGCCCTTTTATAAAATAATGTATTAATATTTATATGAATAATTTGTATTAGAAAGTGTATATATGAGTATTACACTTTATTTCAATGTATTTATGCTGTGTTTGGTGCACATTTTTTTAACTCTTACACTTTACACATGGGGGTCAATATAAAAAGCAGCGGATGCTGCATCGATGCCCCATCGTTTCTGGCCAGCCAGAAACGGAAGTTAAGAAGCAGTGGTCGTATGACCGCTGCTTCTTAACTTCTCCGCCACCTTTTAGGTGGTGGACTAAAATCATCCCGATAAGATACGATCGGGATGAGTGAGCAGGGGCGGCATTGCCCAAGCATTTTACTAGAAATGCTTGTGCAATGTTAAATGCCAACAGCGTATTACTCCAGTGCTCCTCATCCTATCTCTTTATATGAGCTTCAATTCTAGCTACTGTATAATGTGTTGTGAGAATTTTTTTTATTAACATATAACTCAACAACTGGCTCTTCTGAAATTTGATAATCACTTTAGTAAAAAAAAAAAAAAAAAAGTCAGGTCTACTTACAAGAATTTGCTTTTTACAACTTTGACAATAACAGGTAACAACTGCATTAATCTGGATAGAACACAGCCAAGTATCCAAATATGCAAACAGGAATAATTGGTTTGTAATTTTGCCTTAAAGCATAAATAAAGTTAACACAAATCTCACTATTCAGGTAAAACGGAAAGGAAACATTTCTCAGAACTACTTCATAATTACAGCTAAATATAACCTTAACATTAAAGGTTTGTGAATGACAAAGTTAAGAATATAAACTATGTACGACTTAAATACAATAAATCAGGCTGAGCGCAAAGTGAATTAGGTGCTTGCATTTCCCCTTGCATGCAAGTCATGTTGGAGCAGTTTTTTAGAGCTATTTAGTTTGTGTGATTTACTAACTGTTGATTTTGAAAAGTCACTTGCTGCAAAGATTCACATTATTCATAAAAAAATTAAAAAAAACAGATACTTAACACATTATTCAATAAAAATAAGTCCTCTTCCCTCTTCAAGAATGTGAAAAAGGTACAAAAGTAATTTTATTTACAATATGTACATTATTATTATTATTTTTTTTTTACATTTTTATTAAGAAAAATATATTAAATACAAAATCAGAAAAAAAAGAATTGGCATTCTTACACTTACATGCAAGGTTCTTTACAAAATTTAGAGAAGCAATATGGCTATGCCTCTAATGACAAATTCTGACAAAATAGTCGTCAACACAGAGTATTCAAGAATTTTAAGTATACCTATAGCCAGGCTCACCATCATCACAAACCCAACTACAGCTGGACTTAACAGGACCATACAAGACAAAAAAAAAAACAGAACAAAAACCCCCCCAAAAAACAAAGGAAGGAAATGGGGGATGGAGGTATTGCCCCTCCCTCATCCCCCCCCCCTCATCTCTCCTCTCCCCTCCTAAAATGCAGGGTTCTCCCACCTCTCATCCTTCCTGATTGTCAGAATCCCATACTGGAAGGATTTGATTTATCTTTAGCTGAAAATCAGTCCCTGTGTGCTCAATAAAGTCCCCCCCATACCTTCTTATAGTTCTTAGTCCCATTGACTTTATAGAATTTAGTGTCAAGTGCCTCCAATAAAGCCTGTCTGGCTAGCCATTCTTTAATTGATTTTATCGAGGGGATTTCATTATCTATCCATTTCTTAAAGAACAGGGATCTAACTAACACAATTCCCCATTGAATAAATTTATACTTAGACCCCCATTCCGGTACTTTATTTACAAATATTATATTTTCTGTTATTTTAATTTTTTTCTTTAGGACTAGTGAAAAAAAGAATTCAATTTTACCACAAAATTGTCTGAGTTTTGGGCATGTAGCTAATAAATGTAAGATGTTAGGGTCTGCTTCTCTACATTTCTTGCATGCATTCTCAGTTTGCAACTTCCATTTTTGTGCTCTCCTCGGAGTAATATAGTCAAATTGTATAAGTCTAAATTGGGACTCTCTGAATTTGACTGAACCTGTTAAACCCTGTATGATCCCAAAACTTTTCTCGTTCTTGGCGTCTGAGCTAAAAAGAGGAGACATTTTATCCCATCTCTTATTATATTCTTTAATTAAATTCTCCTCTAAGGTAGTTTGTAGGATACCGTATATACGGGATATTAGGCCTTTTTTTATTTTATAACAGTCCAATAGTAGGTGACTATGACATAAATTGGGTGTGATTTTAATCATCGGAAGTAAATAATGTTTTGCCTGCCTAAAATATAGTCATTCTTTTTTAGAGATATTATACATCCTTTGAAAATCTCTAAGGATCAATCAGGTGTTTAAGTAAGAATTTTTTTTACTTTTCCAAATTTGGAATGCCCCGCCTTGCACCCCTGGTGTAAATCTCGGGTTCCCTAATAGAGGCAAGTATTTTGAAATGGTATAGCTCCCACCTTTCGCCTTCATTGTTTTTCTCCAGGCTACAAGTATATCTTTTAACAATGGATGAGTAAAGATTTTGGGTCCTAGCTCCTTATTTGATACATGGAGAATAAAAGCCAATTAAAAAGGGGCACTTATTGATTCATCCATATTACAATTTGTAAAATTATCTGTTTGCGCTAGCCAATCAAGGGGACATCTCAAAAGTATTGCTTGATTGTATAGTTTAATATTGGGTAATGCTAAGCCCCCATTTACACTTAGAAGAGGCGACATAGGGCATCCCTGCCCAGTTCCTCTAGCTAGAAGAAAGGTAGGTGACATACAGTTATTTACTAAACTAGAGGCGTTAGCATACTTATATATATTAGACACCAAATTCAAAAAATTCCCCCTCAGACCAAGCCTCTTCCAGGTTTCAAACATATAGTTCCACTGGACTCTGTTGAAGGCCTTCTCTGCATCCAAAGATAGAAGGAAGGCCTCTGGCAGAGCAGAGACATCAATCCCCCAGTATTTCTACTATTTTGACAAATCACTTGCAAACATTTTCTGATATTTAACTCAGGCGTTCGCTCTTTTAACAAAACCTGCTTAGTCTATATGTAAGAGTTTCGGGAGAATTCATTTCAATCTGTCTGCTATGGTCTGCATGAAGATATTGTAATCAAGATAAATTACCTTATTGTCTCTATATTCTATGTTATTAATACTGTACTCCGTCCATTTTTGTTTAAAAAATTCTGCAAATTTGACTGACTTAGTTAAGTAATTAGGAAAATAAAAATAGTTATAATTAGCTTTAGATGGTTCATTTAAGGTTATGGGAATTGGGGCATGATACGAGAGAGCAAAATCATGAATAATTGTTTCACTAACTCTCGTTAATAGTGAATCTGATTAGAAAAATAAATCTAATCTAGATAGGGTATTATGGGATTTGGACATACAAGTAAATTCTAGACTATTAGGGTTAAAAAGCCTCCAAACATCTGCTAGTTTATAATTAGTTGTAAATGTTGAAAATACCCTCTTTTCATATTGCAATTGTGATTTCCGTATTTTATATAGCTGGTTGTTTAGGAGCTTTTTTCTGTCTAGTAAAGAGTTAAGAGTCGCATTAAAATCCCACATAATTATCGCTTTTTATCAGGAAATTTATCTAAGATCCTATATATTTTATTCCAAAATTTCCAATCCACATTATTAGGCCTGTAAATGTTCCCGATAATCTATTTTATTTTTTATTTCATATTTCAAGTTTCTGTTTATCAAAAATGCGACCCCTCTCGCTGCTTTAGAATATGAGACATGGATAACCTCCCCCAGCCAGTTTGCCTTGATTTTTGAATGTTCAAGTTCAGAGAGGTGGGATTCCTGCAAGCTTATAATATCTGCTTTTTTTCTTACTTAAAATATTGAGAATGGCTTTAGGTTTAATTAGGGAGTGGATTCCTCCTTAATCCATAAAACAGGGGAGAAGAGAGGATAAAAACCAGGAGTAGAGAAGGGGAGGGGATGAGAAGAGAGAGAGAGAGAGAGAGACAGAGAGAAAAAGAAAACCACAAAAAACACTCAACAAATAATGTGTACCCATCTGGGCTCATTTATACCATGACACTTTTGCTCATACTTCATTAGTTTTATCTTTCCAGTCTGGCTTCCCTTCCAAGCAAGGGAAAACAAAAAAAAAACCCATATCACAATAACTAACTACGATCTAAAAAGAGACAAAATTTGCATAAACATTTAATTGAAACATATGACCTCTTCATAGCTTTGCTGGCAACCCAAAATTATACTAAATAATGCATTTGAGGTCTTACCCCTAACATATAATATAGACCACTGTTAAAAAAATAAAAAATAAATATCACAATAACTCACTACGATCTGTTATTACATTTTGTTGTTAACAATTCCCCCTTAAACTTTCATTCTTACTTTAACAAATGTGATACGAAAAGAATATAATTCAATAAATATTATTTTGAAGCAAATAGCTTCTTTGTGACTTTGCCAGCAACCCCAAACCCAAATCATTGGATCATTTAAGATCTTACCCCCAACATATAATATACACCTCTATTAATAAAAAGAGAGGGGGAAAAAAAACAAAAAGAAAACATCATAGTTACTCAGTACCATATATTATCACATTTTATTGTTAATACTTCCTGCTTCAACCCATATTCCTATTTTGGGAAGTGTGGCGTAGATAGGAATATTTTACCATATACTTTACATTGGTTCCTGACAGCATATTTACTGCAGTCTATTTATCCCTTACATAAGGTGATTAATTATATTTACATACCCCTAAGGGAATCAAAACCTAATATTTAAGTCACAATAAACATTTACTGCGTAACCTGTTGATACAATTTACCTTTCAAATAATTATTTTCTCTTTTCCTCTCTTCTTCCTCTTTCTCTATCCCTCCTATTAAGTATACCCTTTATGGAGTCCAATTACAAGTGATGTGCCTAAAAGTATTGAATCCTTCCCTTAACAAACTGGGGAGGTTCACTAAATAAATAACCTATTCATCCCTGTTACCGTTACCATTTGTCTATGAGCATTTTTTTTTTTTTTAAACAGTTTTATTGATTCAAAAAAAGAGATTGTACAGTACATCATCGAGGTTAATCTTATCGATGGAAAATGCAAGACATAAACACAGCATTGACATAACCAATTTACTCCATCCTAATACCCGGGTGATTGTTAAAGTCTCAATGTCCGAGGCGTTGTACCAGGTGTTGATATCTTATATGTACTAAAATGCTTGTATCAGTGTTAATCTTAGTCAAAACATAGGAGAAGTACAATCAAACAATAACAACGATTAAACATACTCATGCAATAAAAGAGAAAAAGTTGAGAAAAATAAAATAAAACAGAATAAGATATAAAAATAAAATAAAAACTAACTAAAATTAAAATCGAAATAAAAATTAATAAAATAAAATATAATAATAAAATAAGATAAAACGAAATAAAATAAAATAAAATGCCTATCAGCCACTTAAAGGATCTCGCCATTTAGAGGTATCTTTTAAAGGAGATATTTGTGATGTGCTGAATAGCCTGTCCTCTCAATCCTTATTCCCTTGGGAGAAGTTTCTGTTATTTTATTAGTGTTACTGGTCTCAGGGCTGGTTAGAAGGGTTCAAATTAGCCTCCCGCCCGCCACCCTCCCAAATAAATGTTATGTCTGCTAGCATGAGTGATTTCCCCCTTTTAGCGTAACCATATCCCTCCATAGTTAGAAGATCAGATCTGTAACTTTATCTGTCCAATTTCTTAGTGTCGGTGAATAAGGGGTCTTCCAGTGTAGTGCTATTAAAGCTTTGGCACCTGTCAGACCTATTTGGAGTAAAGTGAGTCTCAACTTACACGGTAGTCTCGGCAAGTCATTCAGTAGTGCAATTCTAGGTGATAGAGAGATGTCACCCCCCAGAAGTGGCTTAAGATAATTCTCTACTGAATTCCAGAGAGTTTGGACATTGTGACAATGCCACCACATGTGGAGGTAGGTACCCCTCGCTCCACATCCCCTCCAGCACCTCCCTGAAGACCCAGGGTAGATAGATTGTAATCTCACAGGGGTGAGGTACCAGCATGATAACACCTTAAAGTTAATTTCTAATGCCTGAGGGGAGGTAGAGGCTTTCTTTGTACGCATAAAAATGTATTGCCACTCTTCTCTCTGAAAGTCTGTTTGCATATCTATGTGCCATTGCTGCGTGTATGAGGGAAGTTGTTGTGCCTGCTCTCCCTGGATCATTTTTTTTGCTAAGGACAGTGAATGTTTCGCTGTTTCTGAAATGAGACAGTAATTTTCAAATGGGGTAAGCTCCCTCAAAAAATCGTGTCTGTGCGGGGACGTGTGGACAAAGTGGACCAACTGAGAATATTTTAACCAACCGGAATAACTGCCTCCCATTATCTCTGACAACTCTTCTCTCTTTTTAAGTTTCCCTTGTGTGGTAAATTCTATTAGTGGGGTGGTGTAACCCCAGCCTGTTATTCTTTTATAACCTTTATCCAGGCCACCTATCAATTCTGCGTTTCTCGGGATTGGGAAAAGTGGAGAGCGAACCCCTGAGATATGTTTTCTCCGTTTGATGAGTGAATCCCATGATTCAAATGATCTGTGATGTATTGCAAGCTCTGTACATTGGGGTAGTCTGAGTTCTTTGGGGACCCAGCAGAGGGCTCCCACCTCAGGGGTTTTGAGGATATTTGAATCTATTGCTACCCATGCCTTAGTGTCTGCTGACCTGTGCCAATCCGCAACTCTCTGCAAAGTCACTGCATCCAGGTAGTCTGTCACACAAGGTAGTCCCAAACCTCCCCTGTCAAGTGTCCTATATAAGTTTTCCGTGCTCACCCTGGGCTTAATTTTCCCCCAAATGAACAGGTTAATAAGTTTTTGTAGATGTGCCACGTACCACCTAGGGACTGGGATTGGGAGGGCCTGGAGTATGTACAAGACCCTGGGCAAGACTGTCATTTTAACGCATTGAGTTCTCCCCCACCATGTAATCGGTTTTGATGACCATGTATTGAAATCTACTTGCATCTTACGTGATAGTGCCAGATAATTCTCGTCAAAAAGTTGTGTCATATTTGGGGAAATATGGACACCCAGGTACTTTAAAGATTTTTCTTGAAGTTTTAACGGGCATATGTTACTAATGGATTGGAAAATGGAGGTGGGGAGTGATAAATTTAGGATTTCTGATTTATGTTTATTGACTAGGAAATTGGAGAATTTACCAAAGGTGTCTATTTGTTTCAACACTTCCGGAACACTAGAGAGGGGGTCAGCTAATGAAAATAGGATGTCGTCTGCATACATTGCGACTTTGAAGTTATGGGGTCCGATAGTGATTCCCTTTATCGTATCATTCTGTCTAATGTGTGCGGCTAGGGCTTCCATGGTCAGGACAAATAGTATTGGGGAGAGGGGGCATCCCTGTCTCGTCCCATTGCCAATATTAAAGGGGTCTGAAAGCATTCCATTCGCCTTAACGCTTGCTGTCGGATGGGAATATAGACTAAATATGCGCTGTATCATTTTGGGGCCGAATCCTTGGGAAAGTAATGTTTCTTTGAGGAAGGTCCAATTAATGCGGTCGAATGCCTTTTCGGCGTCAGTCCCTATGAGGACTGAAGAGATGTTATTATGCTTGGCGTAGGAAGTGAGGGTGACCGCCCTGATGGTGTTGTCCCTGGCTTCCCTTCCAGGGACAAAGCCCACCTGATCCATGTGTATAAGGGAATAAAGTATTCCGTTAATTCGCGTAACCAATATCTTGCCTAGGATCTTGACATCTGTATTCAGGAGGGATATAGGTCTATAACTCCCTGGGTCTGTGGGATCTTTATTTGGTTTGGGAATGACTGAAATATGCGCTAGCAGCATGTCCTTTGAGAGAGTGGAGTTGTCATCCAGGGAGTTAAATAAGTTTAATAAGTGTGGAGCCAAGATGCCCTTAAAAGATTTATATAATGCATTGGTGAAACCATCGGGGCCTGGGCTCTTCCCCGATGGTAAGTTGGAGATGGCCTTAACTACTTCTACAAGTGATATAGGTGCCTCTAGAGCCTCCTTTTGTGTTTGATCTAGGGCTGGGAGGTCTGCTGCTTTAATGTAGTCCTGCATGTCTGCTAGGTGCTCCGGTGTGTTTACTTGGTCTAGATTGTATAGTTTAGAGTAAAAGCTACCAAAGTAGTCAGCTATTTGTTTACTATCATATATGTGCCAGTTATCTGTTGTCACCAGCTTATCTACTTGGGATCTAGCGCTCTGGGCCCTCAGGAGTTTTGCCAACAAAGGGCCCGAACGGTTTCCCTCATAAGCATATAGCTTCCTGATGTTTAGTGCCTTCCTTTGTGCTTCTTTCATTAAGATACTATTTATATTTTGTCTGGCTTCGGTTAATAACGTGTATGTCTCGGTGTCTGAGGGTCTATTTTTGTGTTGGAGCTCCAGGATCCCAAGTTGTTCTGTCAGAGTGTGGATTCTCTCATTATATGTTTTCTTCCTATAAGCCGAATGCTTAATGCATTCCCCCCTTAGAACTGCCTTATGCGCTTCCCACACAAGCCTAGGTCCTACTCCCTGCGTGGCATTTATTTGGAAATATTCTGCTAGTGACTTAGCAAGGGTCTCGTTTATTAATGGGTCAAGAAGGAGGGAGTTATCCATTCTCCACAAATAAGGGGTGGTCGGGTGGTTCGGCCATTTCAGATTAATACTTATCTGTGAGTGATCCGACCATGCGGTCGACTGAATGTCGGAATCTATTGCTAGAGCTAAGTGGTTTCTATCTATTAACAGATAGTCTATTCTTGTGTAGACTGCCCAAGGGTGGGAGTAAAAGGTATAATTTCTTTGGGAGCTATGTTGTATGCACCAGACATCCACCAGACCCAGCTGTGTCAGGCAATCATAAGTCGCGTTTGGGGGTCGGGCATGGGAAAATGGCTTCCCTGAAGAGGCATCCAGAGTGGAGTCTAATATAACGTTCAAGTTCCCTCCCCCAGAATCAGAGTCCCCCTCTTGTTATCACTTACTAACTTGCTGAGTCTATTAAAGAATTTAGCTTTGGTGTTGTTGGGGGCGTACACATTTACCAGGGTTATGGGATTATTAAACAGCATACCTATCAATATAAGGATCCTACCCTCTTCATCTGCAACCTTTTTTATTAATTTGAACTTAATATTTTTATGTATTAGGATCCCCACTCCATTCGTTTTTTTGTCTTCGAAGGAGTTAAGGAAAACTGTTGGGTGTGTTTTGGAAAGGAATTTAAGTTCTGACTTCCCCTTAAAATGAGTTTCCTGAACAAAGATAATCGAATCCCTATGTTTAGCAAAGCATTTCAGTGCCACCGAGCGTTTTATGGGTGAGTTTAGACCCTTCACATTCTGTGATAGAATCGTCAGTGTGTTGTTAGTCATTTGTGTGTTTGTCGGTCGTGTGTGCAAGCTCTTACCCTGTACCAGGATGCAACATAGGTGGGTGATAATTCATCTGTAGAGAGGTGACCTGACCTGTGATGAGGGACAGTTAGGAGAGAAGTTGAACATGATAACTCTTCCCTTATATGGCAAGCTGGGCTGACAGGCATAAAAAGAAAAACAAAAGAAAATTTAACATAACTGGAACAATATAAATTCTCAATACATCTCAACATGGTGCAAAAAAGGAACAATCCCATACTGAACGATGGCAGAGATGAGGAAAGGGTGAGAGGTATAAGGGAAGGGAAAATGGGTGGAGATGAGGAGAAGGTCAGATGGGGGGTACGGGGGGAGGGGGATTTAGGAAGAGGAAGGGGACGAGAGAAGGGGAAAAGGAGTAGGAGAAGTGGAATAAGCAGCCGGCCTGGGATAGGAGAGGAAGTTGAAGCGCGAGAAATGGGGAATGAAAAATGAACAGGGAATGGCCGGCTCCATCCCGGGGGCGGGTCCCCGAATTGGGGTTGGTACATATTTGGCAATTTTAAAGGCAAACATTTTGACAGTTACAATTGGCTTTCGCTGGTTTAACAGAACTATTTAAATGACTATTTAAACTCATTACCTCGCTAGGCAAGTCCAGCATACTGAATAATTGACTGAAGTTAGAGGTCAAAACAAAGTAAATTATTGGCATCACACAAGCCAATGCTCTGGTTATTAACATCAAATATTTACCTAAAATAGAAAACTTTTTGAGTAACTTATTTCAACATAACAACTCATTGAACAAACTCAACCTGTAAATTAAGCGTATGAGGTTAGAAAGCAAGTCACAACTTCAAATCCGTATGGAGGGAAAAGCTCTAAGTCCATTATGCAGCGGCTCAGGTTATTGCCTCGCTCTCCCCATCTCCGGCTATAGAGCTGGAGGGGGTATTTTTCCTTTTCTTTGATACAGTTGACCAATCTTGGCGTTGCGGCCTTTGAGGGAGGGTGGGTTGATTCTTTTTTCCCTGATCTGGGTCTCTTAATGACGGGAGGGAAGGTTGTGATATTTCAAGTTGCTTGCAAAAACTGTCCAGATCTTCAGGGCTCCTGTAAGTAACAATCTTATCATATTTTGTGACTTTTATTGCAAAGGGGAAGCCCCACCTGTACTGGATCCCAAGGTCAGCTAAGTGCAAAGTCAGGTAGCGGGCTTCTTTCCATTTTGCCAAAGTGATGCTGCTGAGGTCTGCGTACACCTGAATACTATCTTCTCCGAAGATGATCGGTGATTTCTTTCTCGCTGCCTGCAAGATCCTCTCTTTATCTGTAAATTTGTGACAGCACAAAATAATGTCCCTGGGAGGTGCCGTTTTGGAAGGTCGTGCTCTCAATGCCCTATGGGCTCTGTCTAATACTATAGATTCTCCTGTGTTCAAGTCCAACAGGTATTTGAATAGGTTTTGGAGGTAAGAGGCTATCTGTGTTTGGAGAATTTGTTCTGGAACGCCTCTAATTCGGAGGTTCTGGCGCCTACCTCGATTGTCGAGGTCCTCCATTTGTTCTTGTAGCTGGATTATCGCTGTATTCTGATGTTGTACAGCCTCCTCCAAGTTGTCTGAGGTCTTAGATGTGTCCTCAACCTGCTCCTCTAGTAACATTACTCTGTTCCCCAGAGCGGTGATTTCTTTTTTAACGCCTGCTAAACCCTCCTTAATAGCCTGATTAACCTGCGACATGAAAAGAGTGAGATCTTGTTTAGTGGGAAGGTTGTTTATGTCAGCTCTTGTGCGTGGAGTTTTCTGAGTATCGCTCCATTGCGAGCTCTCCTCCAAGCTATCAGTGCTGTCTTCTGTGGCCAAAGTTGGATTGGAGGGCGTGAGACCCTCTTGTGGCTTGAAGAAAGCATTTAACTTAGTATTTTTGGACATAGTTGGTCTGTTCAATTTATCAGCTTTTTGCTTGCTGCGTGAGGCCATGGCGGTATTGTGCCAAGAGGTATTATGACTGTGTTCTTCCTCGCTCACGTGCAAATGAGGTTAGCGTGAGATGGGTAAGCTTTGTGTGATGAAGCTATAGTGTAATTCAGGTGCAGCCGCAGTCAGTGTGGGTTACACTATGTGTATTTATGTTGGTTTTCCTGCTCTTCAGCGAACTTAAAGATTAGGCTGTCTATCTCTTGCTACAGTCGCCACTCATGCGGTTTCTCAGGGAGGCGCGCTAGTGCTATGTTTTCCCCCACATGATAAGTCACACACACTGCCGGCAATAATGTTGGGGCACAAGCAGGGGCATTACTAATAAGAGTCAGAGTCAGGCCATATCTCATGTGCCCATTGTATATATTTGTCAACAGCCCCTTAACTGTGTGTCCCTGTTTCAAAGTAAAGTCTCACAAATGCAGGTATGAACAAAGGTATACTTGCGACCAGTGGTGGGAATGGTGGTCGATAGTGTCCCTGCACGGCACTGCTCAGTTGTCGTCTGCCTCCGAAGTGATCAATGCAGCTCTACATAACGAGATGCACTGTATCGCTGTTAGGTCTAGCTGGCTGTTACTGCGTCACCTTTTTCCTTCATCGTGATCTCCGACAAGGCCGCATGTCGGCGTCTTGTTTGCTATGCCTCTGAGTGTTAATTATTGCTGAGTGTCAGGCTCCGGTGGTGTTCGGAGAGTTTGCGACACCTAATTTTATATTTTTGGTGCCTTGTGTAGCCCAGGGGACCCGCCGCCAGAACTCTGAGCTCCGGAGCTCTCTCAGTCAGCGGCCATGTTCTTTGTCAGCCGGCTCCGCCCCTGTCTATGAGCATTTTAACTAACAATCCACTTAACTAGTGCAATATCTATTCAGAATATAATATTCACACTCCTATGTCTTATCTAGTTACTTGAAAGTAGTTACATTATAATAATGGCCGTCTACTAAGATTTAGCCTTGTCTATGAAGCAGAATAATAACAGAAAACCCCAGAGTTGCCTTAATGTAACTTTCATTGTGACCTAGTTGTACATCACTTGATCTAACTGATATACTCAATACCTTCTATATTGATTTTTACGCCACACATTTAGCTTTCAGTGCCCTTCTCCTACTATTTTGTGACCTATTAATACTGTTTACGCTGGAAACCTTTATACATCCTTTGTACACCTTAGCTGACTAATCTAATACCATCTTTTAACATTGTTACTTTCATGAACTTAAACCAGGATCATATGAGGGAGAGAATTAAAAAAATAAAATAATGTAAATACACAATTCCTTATTTCAAGCAAAAGCCATAAAAAGGAAGCCATGTCCCTGCCTAACTGGCATTTTTCTCCTTATCCAAAAAGATTTGTGGTTGCTCCAGAGTGTCAAAAACAAAAAAAATCATTGCCAGCTTTAATCCTTAGCCTGGCTGGATAAAGTAAAGAAAAAAAATTCCCTTCTTTTACCAATTGGGAGAATATACTTGAAAACAGTCTCCTTTTTGTCGCAGTCTCATATGAGAAGTCCTGAAATAACTTTCCTTCTCTATAGGTCAAGTGCTGAACTCTCCTATAGGCTCTTATTAGCTCCATTTTAGCTTGGAAATTCAGATATCTCACAACTACCAGTCTTGGCCTAATAGTCCTCTGTTCCGTTG
The DNA here is from genome assembly GCF_027579735.1 of Bombina bombina. Classification (NCBI taxonomy): domain Eukaryota; kingdom Metazoa; phylum Chordata; class Amphibia; order Anura; family Bombinatoridae; genus Bombina; species Bombina bombina. The sequence goes on along the minus strand of NC_069507.1, from coordinate 86,726,690 downwards.
CGTCTTGGACTCTCCCTGTTCTGTGGGCTCTTTCCACTGTGAATTTAACATTTGAGCCTTCCAGCTTTAGAAGGGAAGGTAATGTTTCTTCAGCAAATTGAACCAGGTCCTCTGTTCTTATTTCTTTGGGCAGGCCTATAATCCTCAGATTATTTCGCCTGCTTCTGTCCTCTATCTCTTCTAATTTAGCAGTTAATCTGTGGTTTTGTTTCAGGATTATATCAAATTTAGGATCCATAGAGATTTGCCTGTCCTCCCAATCAGATAACCATTGCTCCAATTCAGTAATCCTGCTATTCTGATTTTTAATATCCTCCATTATTGTAGAAAGCTTTAGGTTAATCTCCTCTATTTTGGGGAATATGAGCACCGAGACCTGGATGGCTATATTATTGGCCTCATTTATTTCTTCTCCTCTTTCCTCAATCAATGAGTCCCCAGTTAAATTTGTGCCTTAAGGGTTTTTCCTATCCCCTGGTTTGACTTTAGTCCGGATTGGTTTACAGATGGTCACATGACCGGGAGCCGAGTTACCGCCCACTAGCAGGGGAATCTCGCAACCGGTGGTGTCCGAGACACAGGCAGCAAGGTGATGCTACGTTAGGGAGCGACACAGATTCCTCAGCCGTTTTTTTAACCAAAGAATCGGAAGGAGAGGCCACAGGGGTGGCCGCAAACACAAGGGCCGCAAGAGGTACAGTGTCCGGATCGCAACCATTCCGGAGGGGTCAGAGGAGATCGGGCCGAGGCCGGAGGTACTAGAGGGAGGTAACAAGAAACCTATTGACTGTCTGACACCTAATGGGGATAATCCCAAGCAAGAACTGCCGATAAATGACTTAATCATTAATATCTCTGATTATACTTTATCTAATGAGCAAATACTAGCCCTTAACAAAGGTTTATCATTTAGCCCAGCACAAAGATTAGATCTGTTTAGGTTGGAACAAGATCTGTTTAGATTTTTTCGATCTATTAAATTAAAAAGCTTTTTTGCAAACAAAAATTTTCAAACTTCTGAGAGGAATAGTAACATTGGGTTGAAACTAAGCAGTTTTGGCCTTAGAAATAAAAGCAAGTTCGATCCAGTTAATGTTAACCATAGTGTTAGTACTAATATCGAATTGGTCAAAAAAGACCTTGAGAAAGTATATAAAAAGATTGCTGGAGAGCAGCATATGAATAACATATCTAAGAAAGAAAGAGAGGCAATTAATTTGCTAAAAAGTAATAAATCATTAACGATAAAGATGGCAGATAAGGGTGGAGCAATTACCGTTATGAATACCAACATGTATATTACAGAGATTAAAAATCAGTTATCTAAGCAAGATGTATATAGAGAGTTGCCATATGATCCTACTATATTTATCCAGAAGGACATTGTATCTATGGTAAATAGAGCTTTGAAAATGGGTATAATATCTAAAGATGTTGCTGACTTTTTAATCATAGATCACCCGTGTATCCCAGTCTTTTATACTTTGCCGAAGGTGCACAAGCGGCTTGAAAATCCACCAGGTAGGCCAATTGTGGCCGGTATAGGTTCAGTTTTTTCCAACATAGCTATCTTTTTGGATAGAGTATTTCAGCCGCTTGTGCACCTTGGCAATTCATACATTAAGGACACTGGGGACTTTTTGGATAAAGTACATAATTTAAATCTATCTGGCAACAAATGTATTCTCTTCACTTTAGATGTGAGCAGTTTATATACTGCAATAAAACATGAGAGTGGGATTTCAGCAGTCATGAAGGTACTCTATACAGATAACAAGTATTTCCCAGCACAAAAGATGTTTTTTGAAAATGTATTGAGAGTTGTTTTATATCAGAACTACTTCTTGTTTCAGGATACATTTTTTCTCTAGCTCCAAGGAACAGCCATGGGTTCCAATGTCGCCCCCACATACGCGAATATATTCATGAATATGTATGAGGAAACATTTATCTATGAGAATACATTATTCCTGCAGTATGCAGTGGCATGGTGGCGGTACATAGATGATGTATTTGGTGTGTGGTGTGGTGTGGCAACATTGGAACCCTGGAGGAATTTGTCGCTGAACTCAATTGCAGCACTGATTCTATCAAATTCTGCCTTAATGCAAGTGAAGTTCAGGTGGATTTTCTAGATACCACTGTATATCTTAGGGATGGTAAGGTCTGTACAGACCTATATGTTAAACCTACTGACAAGAATGGCCTACTACACTATCAGAGTTTTCATCCTAGGAGTACAGTTAGGTCATTACCTAGAAGCCAGTTCCTGAGGGTACAACGCATTGTATCAGAAAAGGATAGACTACATGATAGATTACAGAATATGGCAAAAAAATTTGAGGATAGAGGCTACCCTGCAGCGCTGGTTCAGAATGAATTAACCAAGGTTCAATCTAGAAAAGATCCAACTCCAAAAAAGGAGGATAAACGAATGGTAGTAGTTATGGATCATAATAACCATGGCAGTGAGATTATGAGTGTACTAAAAAAACACTGGCGTATTTTACAGGGTTGCCATCCAGGTGTTGCTGAATTTTCATTACTCCCTATGCCTGCCTATAGAAGGAGGAGAAATCTCAGAGATGAGCTTATACATACAGATATTGGCAGTGCTAATAAAAAACATCAAAGTTATATATCTGATAAAAATCATGGTTGCTATCCCTGTTTGGGATGTGGTAACTGCAACTCAATGATTAAAGGCCCCCATTTTGTACATCCTCTCACTGGTAAAAAAATTTCAATAAAAGGTTTTTACACATGTGATACTGCTTTTGCTATCTATCTTATAAAATGCCCATGTGGGAAAATCTACATTGGCGAGACGACTCGTCTTGTCCGTGATAGAATTGTACAACATAAAATCAGATGTGGAAATTTAGAGGCACCAGTGTCAGGGCATTTTATCCAAAGTGGTCATAACATTAGTCAGGTTTGTTTTCAAATCATTGATGCAGTCCTAGGCGGGGGGGGGGGGGGGGTAATAGAGAGTTAATGCTCAAAAAGAAACAGGCATTCTGGATATATAAACTCAATGCAATGCAACCCTTGGGTTTAAATAAAGAATTCGACTATACCTTATTTTTGTAGTCATTTGAAGAAAAAATGTTAGATTTGCTGCAATTGTTTTTCAATAATTTCTTTTTAACAATTTGTTCTTTAACAATTATTATGATGAAGCCGTAATAATATCAATATCTGTTGTAGCCATTGCTATGTATATATATAGTTGTGTATTGATTTTAATTCTATCTTGCACCAAGGTGAAATAAGGATGTAAAGTTCTAATATTGATGTAATTACATAAGTAACCACTAGGTGGAGCTGTTAAGAAGTGTTAATTAAACACCTGTGCACAGGTAGGCCTTTATAAGGTTTGAATTGTATGTTTTAGCTTTGTATGATTAAGGGTTCCATACCCGAAACTTCACTGTTTTGTTCCAGTATGTGGAAATAAAGATACTTTTATACTACAAGGTGCTGCCTCCTTCTGGGGACTGGTTTGACTTTAGGGGACATCTTTTGTGATTTTATATATTTGTCCATCGGGTCACGTTTGGTTACTTTTTGTTTTTACTTTTGTATTTTATTCTTTCTTTAGCAAATGTTTATGCTTTCTTCCCCAAGGCTAGGTCTTTAGACCACGGTGGATCCAGGAATAGGGTATTTTTCGACCATGTATCTTACAACCTTACCCCAGGATTGTAGCTGAGTTTTGTAGTTGTTATATCAACATGTTGGTGAAGCCCTTCTATCCCAAAGGCATGGGTTCTGTATAAAATTGCGTAACTTTTAGGGAGACACTACCCCCTTGCAATTAATGAACAGGCTAAGCACTCACTTTTTGTGCCATTCCCAATCTCTCAGGGCCTCTGGTCCTCCCACTAAGTAGTTTACAGAGCAGTTTGCAAAGTTCACAACAATTCTATTCCATGCTCTTAACTTGCACACACAGCAATATGTCTCTGCTCTTCGCTATACTGTGCCAAGGTATATATGAATCACCATTTGTTGCGCATTTCATATACCCAGCGATGTATTGGCATATAAAAATAGGCACAAACAATTATAAAAAAAGGAATTAACACACCTTTGTCCAGGTTGCCTGAGCCTCTGTGACTTCCAGCTGTGCGAGTGCTTTTATACAGTCAATTGCCACTGTGCCTGGTACTTAAGGGGGCAGGTCTCCTCCGCATCTGTTTATAACTTGAACAGGGCCAAACAAACAAAAAACAGGCCAACATTTTTGATGCGGTTTAGCTAGACCGGCTCTCTGTTTGACTGAGAACCTATGTCTCCTACCGTGCCGTGCCACCAATCCGCCTCCAATTGTCTTGTGCGTTCCAACGCTGTCTCATGGTCCAGATTGAGTTGCAGCTATGCTGCCAGGAGAAGTCGCCTGCTTAGCTTAGCATGGTGCTTAGCTCTCACCACCGCCCTCTTCCCCAACCTCTGCTACACGCTGACTTCCATTGCACGCAACGTGATGACATCACCACTCGGCACCTCCCGCCAAAAAACCTGAGAAATATTTTTATATTTGTACAATAATACATGCAATATAGCTCATATTACAAGTTGAAAGTAAACGCGATCACTTGAGGGAAATTGCGATTTACGCTAGAAAGATTCTTGCATCCTCAGAGCTCTGGTAAACTGTTTTGAAAAACAATAAAAAGTGTCACAAAACACACAAAATGTGCACAAAAAAGTTATAAGGGCTCAAAGATATGAGGTCTCAAGTGTTAGAGAAAAAAAAGGCAGGCAAAGGTCTTAAACATAGAAATACATACATATACATGTTTAAATATGTGTCTGTGTGTGTATATATGTATACTAGTTGATAAGCCCGCCCAGAGGGCAGTCTATGTGTTAAAAATGTAACCCCCCAAGCTACAAAAAATAAAAAAGTAAAAATACAGAAAAAAATAAACAAAGCTATCCAAAATAATAAAATTAAACCTAAACTAATACCTCTATAAAAATAAAAAATCCCCCCCAAAATACCCCCCCCCCCTAATCTAATACTAAACTACCAATAGGCCTTAAAAGGGCTTTTTGTAGGGCATTGCCCTAAAGAAATCAGCTCTTTTACATAAAAAATAAACAAAGCCCCCCCCCCTAACAGTAAACCCCCCCAAAATAAAAAAAAATAACGCTAATATACCTAAACTACCCATTGCCCCTAAAGGGGCATTTGTATGGACATTGCAAAGTGGCTAGTGAGCTAGAAAAGGAACAAGGGAGCTCCCTACTCCCCAAAATAGCAGAAAACAAAAAAGGTTCCAAACGGGATAGCCAGGAATATGAAACAAAGTCTTTAATGAAAAAAATAATTAAAAATGTCACAGAGACACCACTCCAAAAATAGCAAGGAAAAAAGATCTTACGCTTTTCGGCAATCTCTGGTCTATGATTACGGCGGTCTGTTGCCGAAACGCGTAAGTTCATTTTACCCTGCTATTTTTGAAATGGTGTCTCTGTGACATTTTAAATTATTTTTTTCAATAAAGTCTTTGTTTTATATTCATGGCTATCCCGTTTGGAACCTTTTTTGTTTTCTGGTTAGCCTTGTTGTCTGCAGACTAAGGACCAGATTGGCAAGTCCATATAAGGCAACTGATAGGTGGAATTTGGGTCTTGAAAATAATTACAGTAAAAATTATGTTAATTTGTTTTAACTTGGCTGATATGTTATGTTATTCTATAGCAACACATCAGAAATGTATTGTAATTACAGTTAATGTTCCATGATGCAACAGCCACCAAATTAAAACAGCTACAATTTAGCTTTTTGTATGAGATAGTTCCCATTAAAGTGAAACCTATTTGATCCCAACTCTGCTTGGAGAAAGCGCTCATGTTTATTAAAGGTACACAAAACCCAATTTTTTTTCTTCCCTGATTCAGACAGGGCACACCATTTTAAACAACTTTCCAATTTACTTCTATAATCAAATTTACTTCATTTTCTTTGTGTCATTTGTTGAATGAAGAGCAATTAACTACTGCATTACTGCTTCTGAGCCTACCTAGGTATTCTTTTCAACAAAGGATACAGGAGAACTAAGCAAATTAAATAATAGAAGTACATTGTAATTTTGTTTAAAATTGCATAATCCATCTGAGTCAGGAAAGAAAAGATTGGGTGTTATGTCCCTTTAATCTAGTCCAATCACTAAACTATCTGGTAAATTAACAAAAAGATTTGTATAGCTAATTTCAGATGTACATTTTGGACCATTTGGCGTTTATGAATGAATGTGCAGCTGAATACAGGGCATATTGAGCCATGTATTATCTAGTTTTTAGTTTGCTTTTTTAATCTAAAGAATATTTTGAAAGTCGCTTATTTGTAAACTTTATTTTTCGTGGGGCATAACTTGTATAAATAACAAGTCTGATTATCTAAAGGTCTCTGGATTTGCAAGACTCTGTATCTAACCAATACAATGAAGTCTCTAGTGAAATTCTCTAAAGGTAGTTACTGCGTTACTACTTTCGTCTTCCCAGTTGTTTAGTCACCACAAGTTTATCGGCCTCTAGTCGTGATTAGAACAACTTCAGAATAGTAAACAAGCTGCTCTGAAATCTCATTCTGTTTGAACAACAGCGGGTGAGCCTCCTAAAAGGACGGGCCCGGTTGTCGTGGAGACCCTGAAACCCCTGTAGTTCCCCCTTCTGGCTGCATTATTTGATTTTTGCACCCTTTGCTCCCTGCCCTTTCTCCAGTAAAGTTTCCCTTTCCAGCAAGCGTCATTACTTTCTATAACAGGCATTTGACAACTCACAGCGAGAGACCCTTTATTTAGAAAATTTCCTGAGGACAGTCCCTGCGAGTTTCATGTATGCTCTGGCAAATGTTTGATAATGTGGCCCATCATTAGGAACCTGAACATATCTGGAAAAATAATGTAAACACATTCATATAAATAATTCCTTTGATAGATGCTAAAACTTAAAAGTATTCTTACTACCTAAGAACAGAAAATTGCCCCGATCCATGGAACTTAAATGGTTGATAAGGACAATCTGTATTTGCTTCACTGTGCTATACATCTGCTTTTCAGAAACACCAAGTGGTAAATTGATGGATTTAAATAAATTTAATGTTATGCATATTACAAAACCAAAAGAATAAAATATTATCTGTACTGCCTTAATTCACATGGGGCAAAGAAGTACCCTGGCGTGACTGAAAAAAACATATTTTTGTTACACTACGTTGGTCAACAGATTGCATGACAGCTGGAGATATACAAAGTTGGTTAACATAATAACCAGCTATGGAATGACTCATTCTACCTTATTAATACAAGTGCAAGCATGCTCCATGCAATGTTGATTCACAGTTTTGTCATTTATCCAGAAAAAAAGTATCTTAGCAGCTGTTCTTCATAATGTATTTTAGCATTTTTATTTTTATTACTGAAGTTAATTTTGACATCTTTAAAAAATGAATTTAAAGAATTATCAAAAAGTACAAGAAACCCCAAATGTCTCATTCATGATTAAGCTCGAGCATACAGCTTTACACAACTCTCCTGTTTACAATGATTATTACTGGGAGAACTCATCAGGTGAGCCAATGACAAAAGGCATATATGTGCAGCCACCAATCAGCTGTTAGCTGCTCCTGAACCTACCTAGGTATGCTCTACAACAAAGGATACCAAGAGAATTAGAAAATATAAAGGGAGGTACTTTGGATATTTATGTTACAATCCAAACATCCCGGTGGATTAAATTCCATTATGGATGTAAATTTATTTTACTACAACAAAAGATTTGAAGACTGTATGTTGAGACTAGTATGTAAATCTGTTTAGGTACAAGAAATTTTGTCCACAGCACTATAATATCAATTATTTTTATTTTCTGTTAAACATACAGATATAAAATGCGACGTTTCGAGTGTTGCCACTCTTACTCATGCATGAGTAAGAGTGGCAACACTCGAAACGTCGCATTTTATATCTGTATGTTTAACAGAAAATAAAAATAATTGATATTATAGTGCTGTGGACAAAATTTCTTGTATCATAGATGTTAGGGGAGCCTAGCAGAGCCCCTGTCTTCACGAGCACTATTCTCCGGTTTGTTGCTGTACTACACTGCTTGTATTAAATCTGTTTAGGTGGGAGAGGGAAAAGTGGAGGGAGGAGAGGAGTTAGGTGTATGAGGGAGGACTCTTTTTCGCTCCCTTTTTTTTTTCCTGACTCCTCTATTTTTCTCTTCCATTTCCAACTTCTATAGCTCTGTTCATTTAGTAATTTAAACTATTTATATTATTATGTTTGTAACTTGAAGTCTTTATTTCATGATGTTTGTCCATTAAGAAAGTATTAAACAGGTTTTCTTATTAGACACAATGAGGGATATTTATCAAGCCGTCAACCGCAAATACGCCGGAATTCTGCAGCGTAATTGTGGCGAGCTTGATTCGACCCATTTATCAAAGCCTACAGATTGGCAAAAGTTGAAATTTGTGACATAACATACGATCCGCTGGTCTCAATCCGACACAGATCGATGCTTACGTCATTACAGATGTTCCGAATACAAATTCAGCACTATCTGACAACTTTTGCAAGTTATCAAATTTCTAACAGGTACGCTCACCACTATTCCGGCCCAGCGTACCTGGTTTTCAATCCGCCACCCTGGAGGCTGCGGATGCCATAGGAATCAATGGGAGTCTGAAAGCAGCGAAAGCTTATGTTCGATGCTGCCAGATATCCTATTGATTTATATGGTAGAAAACAAATTACGTTTACAACTAACACCCTAACATAAACCCCGAGTCTAAACACCCCTAATCTGCTGCCCCCGACGTCGCCGCCACCTGCATAAAGTTATTAACCCCTATCCCGCCGCTCCTGGACCCGCCGCCACTAAATAAATGTATTAACCCCTATCCCGCCGCTCCCCGACACCACCACAACGAAATAAATGTATTTACCCCTATCCCGCCGCTCCCGGACTCCTCCGCAACTAAATAAATGTATTAGCCCTAAACCCCTGGCCTCCCACATCACTACCACTAACTAAACCTATTAACCCCTAAACCGCCAGCCCCCCCATCGCCATAAATTAAATTAAGCTATTAACCCCTAAACCTAACAACCCGCTAACTTTACATTAAATATTAACTTATCCCTATCTTATAATAAATTTAAACTTACCTTTAGAATTAAAATAAACTATATTAAACTACTAATTAACCTACCCTAACTATTATCCTACAATTTCATTAAACTATATTAAACTATTAATTAACCTACCCTAACTATTATCCTACAATTACATTAAACTATATTAAACTATTAATTAACCTACCCTAACAATTATACTAAAATTACATTAAACTATATTAAACTATTAATTAACCTACCCTATTATACTAAAATTACATTAAACTAACAATTAAATTAACTATATTACATTTCTAAAAACCTAACCCTACTCAAGTTATTTAAATCTACTATAAAGAATTACTAAGTTACAAAAAAAATAACAACTAAGTTACACAAAATAAAAAATAAATGATCAAATATTTAAACTAATTACACCTAATCTAATAGCCCCCCAAAATAAAAAAACCCTAGCCTACAATAAACTACCAATGGCCCTTAAAAGGGCCTTTTGCGGGGCATTGCCCCAAAGAAATCAGCTCTTTCACCTGTAAAATAAAATACAAACACCCCCCCAACAGTAAAACCCACCACCCACACAACCAAACCCCTCAATCAAAAACCTATCTAAAAAAATCTAAGCTCCCCATTGCCCTGAAAAGAGCATTTGGTTGGGCATTGCCCTTAAAAGGGCATTTAGCTCTTTTTCAGCCCAAAGTCCTTAACCTAAAATTAAAACCCACCCAATTAACCCTTAACCCCTTAATGACCGGACCATTTTTCAATTTTCTTACCCTTAATGACAATGGCTATTTTTACATTTCTGCAGTGTTTGTGTTTAGCTGTAATTTTCCTCTTACTCATTTACTGTACCCACACATATTATATACCGTTTTTCTCGTCATTAAAAGGACTTTCTAAAGATACCATTATTTTCATCAAATCTTATAATTTACTAAAAAAAAATAATAAAATATGAGGAAAAAATGGAAAAAAACACACTTTTTCTATCTTTGGCCCCCAAAATCTGTTACACATCTACAATCACCAAAAAACACCCATGCTAAATTGTTTATAAATTTTGTCCTGAGTTTAGAAATACCCAATGTTTACATGTTCTTTGCTTTTTTTGCAATTTATGGGGCAATAAATACAAGTAGCACTAGCTATTTCCAAACCACTTTTTTTTCAAAATTAGCGCTAGTTACTTTGGAACCCTGATATCTGTCAGGAATACCTGAATATCCCTTGACATGTATATATTTTGTTTTAGAAAACATCCCAAAGTATTGATCTAGGCCCATTTTGGTATATTTCATGCCACCATTTCACCGCCAAATGCGATAAAAAAAAAAAAAAGTTCATTTTTTCACAAATTTTCTCACAAACTTTAGGTTTCCCACTGAAATTATTTACAAACAGCTTCTGCAATTATGGCATAAATGGTTGTAAATGCTTCTCTGGGATCCTCTTTGTTCAGAAATAGCAGACTTATATGGCTTTGTGGTTGCTTTTTGGTAATTAGAATGCCGCTAAATGCCGCTGCGCACCACACGTGTTTTATGCCCAGGAGTGAAGGGGTTAATTAGGGAGCTTGTAGGGAGCTTGTAGGGTTAATTTTAGCTTTAGTGTAGTGTAGTAGACAACCCCAAGTATTGATCTAGGCCCATTTTGGTATATTTTATGCCACCATTTAACCGCCAAATGCGAGCAAATAAAAAAAAAACTTTACATTTTTCACAATTTTAGGTTTCTCACTGAAATTATTTACAAACAGCTTGTGCTATTATGGCAGGAATTGTTGTAAAAGCTTCTCTGGGATCCCCTTTGTTCAGAAATAGCAGACTTATATGACTTTGGCGCTGCTTTTTGGTAATTAGAAGGCCGCTAAATGCTGCTGCGCACCATACGTGAATTATGCCCAGCAGTGAAGGGGTTAAATTAGGTAGCTTGTAGGGAGCTTGCAGGGTTAATTTTAGAGATCAGCCTCCCACCTGACACATCCCACCCCCTGATCCCTCCCAAACAGCTCTCTTCCCTCCCCCACCCCACAATTGTTCCCGCCATCTTAAGTACTGGCAGAAAGTCTGCCAGTACTAAATAAAAGATTTTTTTTTTTTTTTTTTTTAAATAAAAATAATAAAATATTTTAGTTGTGATGGACCCCTGCCTTAGCACCAACCTCCCTGATCCCCCCCCTCCAGCTCTCTAACCCTCTCCCCTACCTAATTACCGCCATCTTGGGTACTGGCAGCTGTCTGCCAGTACCCAGTTTGGCCCCACAAACCAAAGTATTTAAATTTTATTTATTACTTTTATTTTTATTTTTAATTATTTCTGTAGTGTAGCAGCCCCCACCCCCACCCCCTCCCCCTCCCAGATCCTTTTATATGTAAAAAAAAAAAAATGTAACTTTTTTTTTTTCCCCTTCCAGTTCCTTCATTGTCAGTGTGGCTAATGTGTGCATGTGCACGTGCACGCGCGCCCCGTGCACGCGCACCTCCTGCGCATCGTGCACGCGCATCGTGCACACGCGCTCATCGTGCACGCGCGCGCACGCTCCCTCCTCCCACCCGACAACGGCACCATCGGCAACATCGCTACCGGTGCAGAGAGGGCCACAGAGTGGCTCTCTCTGCATTGGAGGCTTGTAAAGGGGTATTGCAGGATGCCTCCATATCGAGGCATCACTGCAATACCCTCAGAGCTGCTGGAAGTGATTGTGATCACTTCCAGCACTCTGTTAGACAACTGACGTACCAGGTACGTCTATTGTCATTAACAGTAAGTTTTTGCAAAACATCCGGCGCGGAGCATCCTCTTCTTCTGACGTCTGTTGCAGAATGAAGTTTCCCTTTAAATTATGTCATCCAAGATGGCGTCCCTTACATTCCGATTGTCTGATAGAATTCTATCAGCCAATCAGAATAAAAGGAGAAAAAATCCTATTGGCTGTTGCAATCAGCTAATATGATTGAGCTTTCATCCTATTGGCTGATCCAATCAGCCAATAGGATTGAGCTTGCTTTCTATTGGCTATTCCAATCAGCCAATAGAATGCAAGCTCAATCCTATTGGCTGATTGGATCAGCCAATAGGATGAAAGCTCAATCCTGTTGGCTGATTGCAACAGCCAATAGGATTTTTTCCCCTTTTATTCTGATTGGCTGAAAGAATTCTATCAGCCAATTGGAATGTAAGAGACGCCATCTTGGATGACGTCATTTAAAGGGAAACTTCATTCTGCAAGAGACGTCGGAATAAGAGGATGCTCTGCACCAGATGTCTTGAAAATGGAGCCGCTCCGCGCCAGATGGATGAAGATAGAAGATGCCGTCTTGATGAAGAGTTCTGCCCACTTGGATGACGACTTTGGCCCGCTTAGATGAAGACTTCTGCCGGCTTCGCTGAAGACTTCTGCCGCTTGGATGAGGATGGATGTCCGGTCTTTGAAAACTGTAAGTGGATCTTCGGGGGTTAGTGTTAGGTTTTTTTAAGGGTTTATTGGGTGGGTTTTAATTTTAGGTTAGGGACTTTGGGCTGAAAAAGAGCTAAATGCCCTTTTAAGGGCAATGCCCATCCAAATGCCCTTTTCAGGGCAATGGGGAGCTTAGGTTTTTTAGATAGGTTTTTATTTGGGGGGTTTGGTTGTGTGGGTGGTGGGTTTTACTGTTGGGGGGGTTGTTTGTATTTTATTTTACAGGTAAAAGAGCTGATTTCTTTGGGGCAATGCCCCGCAAAAGGCCCTTTTAAGGGCCATTGGTAGTTTATTGTAAGCTAGGGGTTTTTTATTTTTGGGGGGGCTTTTTTATTTTGATAGGGCTATTAGATTAGGTGTAATTAGTTTAAATATTTGATAATTTCTTTTTTATTTTGTGTAACTTAGTGTTTTTTATTTTGTGTAACTTAGTTGTTATTTTTTGTAACTTAGTAATTCTTTATAGTAGATTTAAATAACTTGAGTAGGGTTAGGTTTTTAGAAATGTAATATAGTTAATTTAATTGTTTAATGTAACTTTAGTATAATAGTTAGGGTAGGTTAATTAATAGTTTAATATAGTTTATTTTAATTCTAAAGGTAAGTTTAAATTTATTATAAGATAGGGATGAGTTAATATTTAATGTAAAGTTAGCGGGTTGTTAGGTTTAGGGGTTAATAGCTTAATTTAGTTTATGGCAATGTGGGGGGCTGGTGGTTTAGGGGTTAATAGGTTTAGTAAGTGGTAGTGTTGTGGGAGGCCAGGGGTTTAGGGGTTAAAACATTTATTTAGTTGCGGTGGGCTCCGGGAGCGGAGGGATAGGGGTTAATAAATTTAATAGAGTTTCGGTGGGCTCCGGGAGCAGAAGGATAGGGGTTAATAACTTTATTAGAGTTGCTGTGGGCTCCGAGAGCTGAGGGATAGGGGTTAATAACTTTATTAGAGTTGTGTGGGCTCCGGGAGCAGCGGGATGGGGGTTAATAACTTTATTTAGTTGTGGCGGGGTCCAGGAGCGGCAGGATAGGGGTTAAACATTTTAGTATAGTGGCGGTGTTTAGTGACAGGATATAAATAAAATTGGGAAAAAGCCGAATAACAGCGAGATCGATGATTGTTTGTTAACAACAGTTCGCTGCTCATCGCCCCGTACTTGGTGGGCGGCTTTTTGACAGCTTTTTTTTTTTTTTTAAATAATTTTTATTGAGGTGAAGAATATAACAGTACAAAATAAACACTCACATAAGCCCTCAGCCCGTGAGGGCAAATTATAGAAATATACAATACTGTTCATAGATCAAGCATTACCATAAAGTTATAAAGCATAAATGGAATCTTACACTTCAATATCTAAAGGAAACAGAAACTAAGAACCAGAAGAAATTCTAGTATTGAAGTTCCACCTTTGTGGTTAGTAAAAGCAAAAGAACTAACCTCAAGTTTTCAAATTAACATATAGGGCCACTTTTGAGCCCTTGTGTCTATAATTGCCTATATTTATGGAGGGATTTCAGATATGTATCGTACATTAAACATTCAAGTTTGGGGAGAATATATCAAACATCAAACGTAAATATAACGCAGAGAACATAGGACAAAGCCTAAACCAGTATCACTATAGGCAGATGAGGTGAGGTTGCTTATAAAGATGCATCAGTAACCATACAGTAGGTCTCATTTAGAAGGTGGGAAATTACTCCCAACCCTATAACGATTGCAAGTCCTATTAAATATGAGGTGTAGTATAGGATTATCGATATTATTCTAGAGCCCACACTGAGCAGCAGAGAATCCTGTCTAATAAGTCTAGGAAAATATAATATTTCTGATAGGTGTCTGACTAAAACCTAAATACCCTGCCATCTCGGCCGCCGACGGCGGGGCGCATGGTTAAAGCAGGATATCAGGGGAACACCTACAGTTAAAAATGAAATAAAATATGTTCTCTTCTCGGAAAAGGTACGAATTAGATGGGCTAGTAGCACCCAGATAATTCTCCAGGACCTACTCTACTAAGCTGGGTACTTGTCCCTATTAGTCTTTACCTAATATAAAAAAAAAAGGGGGTAAAGTATAAGGGGCATCCTATTCCGGACAAATCTAATTATGTTGCTCAAAACAAATAAGTCTGGTTGGCTCAACCAATGCAGGATCTAAAAATATGTGCTTTACTATTATGAATATCAGGATCAATATAGTTAAATAACATAAATTCAAAGCATGTGATATAACATTTGTGAGCTAATATAGAAACCAGAGAGACCAGCTCCAGATGATAGTATAAGACCAGGAGATAAAGAGTCAACTAATTAGTGTCATATGCTTACATCCTAAAGATTACCCTTACTTATAAGCTAGAGCACTTAAACCTCTTATTATACCGTTAGGGGCCTCAGCCTGGAATTAGCAAAGGTAGTAATATCCTAAACATGGAATACCCACATATGTTCTGCGGCACTAATCAGTTCTAGGGTTTAAGCCATCTTAAGTAAAACTAACAGCTACTGTTGCTGGTTATATGCACCTATAGCTGTCCTATGATAGCAAGTATCTCATCATATTGAATAGGGCGTCTCCCAGAACATTTTTCTGTTATCTAAAGGTGAATAGGATTATATATACAAATAGTACATAGTGTTAATGTTATGTATAAGGGAACCTTAAATAGAGTAGTAATAAAGACACATGATATAGAGTAAAGAAGAAACAAAACAAATCCAAAAGAAAGCAAGAACAGTTGGTCGCTTCAGAAACTGTAAACTGTTAAGTCTCTCTACACTCGCCAATAAAGCAATGTCCCAAGCAAGGTGTTTCAGTCTGCCTACGATTGGATTTGGAGGCAAGCAGTCCAAGTATAACCAAAAGTTATCCTACCCCAGCTCGCCATACTGCCCACTTCCAACAAAGGGGACCATCCAAGGAGGAGATCATCTCATTAAACAGAGGGGCGAGCACCAAAGGCACACTTTTCAGCACCATGTTCCTCTGCTGACTGCAACGCAATTTTTCCAGTTTCACTACTACTTTCGCAGTAAACTAGCAGGAGGTTTTACTGCGTCACTACCGTTGTTTCCCTTAGCTAGCCTTAGCTCATCTGAAAGACCTAGGAGCCGTAGGTCCTTAAGGGCAGCGTCGCTCTTCCGTACAACGGACCCCACACAGTCCAGAGCAGATTTCTCGAACATGTGCGCACCCAGACCAGGGGAGACAACCCGGGTTGCATTATCATTCTCCA
Source organism: Bombina bombina (assembly GCF_027579735.1). Lineage (NCBI taxonomy): Eukaryota > Metazoa > Chordata > Amphibia > Anura > Bombinatoridae > Bombina > Bombina bombina. The sequence continues at coordinate 86,710,842 of NC_069507.1, read as the reverse complement.
TGCTAGACCCAGTCGTGCGCTTTGCTTGTATCCCGTTCAGTGCAGCAAAGCTGTGTTCATGCGCTATAAGGATATCATTCACTTCGGGTTCTCAAAATTAGCTCAATTCTTCTAAACTGAAGATCAATCATGTTTTGCAGGTTTTCGCCCCATACTACCACTTTCACCATTTTAGTAGCGATGTCCGAGTTCACCAAACTTCCCAAAAATGCTCACAGTTTATCAAAGAAATAAATGAAGAACAAGGGCTTGTAGCAATAATCATATCTGCGTACGTTTTGACCCAGAGGCCTGGGGGGAAATGTATGCGGCAGCCCCAGCCACGCTGTTCACTATCTCCAAATCAATGAAGGCCTAGTTCACTGAAGTTATGCATGGCTCACTTGAATAACATAGGTCAGGGTGTCAATTATTCACTCCTGAACTTTTGGTAGAGTAGGTAGACAATCTTAGCTTCCAAGTATAGCAGTCCTAGCAAAGTAACTCTTCTTGGTTGAAGCTAAAAATATAAGCAGGAGCTTCACTGAGACACGTCCTGCCGCTCCAAGCATAGGCTCCACCCCCTGACAGCTTTTTTAGAAATAAGGAGAGCGTATTCAGGTCTGCAGCCGCGATGTTAGGCGATGTTAGGCGAGCGTATATGTGCCGTCAAATGCAGCATAGTTGACGGCTTGATAATTCGGCCTCTATAGCTGCAAATACTTGGACAAAGTAGAAGACAGGCGCAGCCCAATTCAAGTGCAGGGTAATTTATTGAGACATAAGTGCAAGTACACAATACATACTCACAAACGTTTAGAAGATTAAACAGCAAAATAGGTTAAAATGATCCCTCCAGTTGGGTAATCGAATTCATAGCCCAGGCACAAACATCTCAGTCGGATAATACTATATCTGGGTGAGAGGTGCTGGAACTATAATTGCTCCTGGTGGTATAGTACAGAAAACTCTACGTACGTTTCGTCTGAGTTCGCTCAGACTTTTTCAAGAGTATGATCAAAATGGTAATAAGCTGACTACCTCACAGGGCTCAAACCTGCTTTATAAAAGAGAGCCACTGTGGGTGGTAAAAGGATTCTCAGCCAATCATAGACCTTGCTAAATGTGCAAACTAATTATGTAAGGCTGAGTCCAATACCAATTAAACAAAGTACTGATTGTTGCTACTGTTGCACATAGTAACTAAAAATCATGTAATAAAACTATTTATAACATTAACATTTGTGTTAGAATAATTATTTAGAAATATTATTAAAATCATTTCTAAAATAGCCTAAAAGGATACATAGAAAATTGTGTAATAAAAAAATTAAAAAATTTAGATATGTAGAAAAAATCCCTTAGTTATAATGTGTAACAGCAAGTATAGAGAGTTAAAAATAAAATGTCACATAAAAGCTTGTAAATCTAAATCTACATTGAGACCGTGGGGCTGCATGGAGTCAAGTTGGTAAATCCAATATGACTCCCTGCGTCTCAATGTGAGGAGTCTATTGGGATATTTGTTTACTGGAATCCAATCTATTATTTGTATTTTTTTAGAACTGGGGTCTTTATTGTGGTGTAGCCTAAAGTGTTCTGATACACTATGTGTAGTTAGACCTATCTTAATGTTATTGACATGCTCACTGAGTCTAGTGCGTACATTCCTTTTCGTTCTCCCAATATAGATAAGATTACATTTACAACTAAGAAGATAAACGGCGTAATTGGTGCCGCAATTACATTTATATTTCATTTTAAAGGATTTCGATCCATTGTGGTTTATAAAGGAATTCCCTGTTTAGATGTAGCTACACATTCCACACCTACTCACCCCACATCTCTATGTTCCTGGTTTTTGTTCCAGCCAAGTTGTAGGTGCAATTTTATCTCTTAAGGCACTGCGTAATTTGGTGGGAGCTAAAATATTTTTCAGGTCTCTGTTTTTTCTGAAAGTCACTAAAGGGGTTTTATATAGAGAAGCTCCTAAAATGGGATCTGCTTTTAATATTCCCCAATGTTTTCTCAAAACATTTTGAATGTCTCTACTGCCTTGATTATATGTAGTGACAAACCTGACTTCCCTATTAGGATTGTGATTATTCTCTTTGGCTCTAATTTTAGGTTGTAGAGTGCTTCTTCTATCCATAATTCTAACCCTTTCTTTAGCTTTTTGTAAATCTTTCGGATCATAGCCTTTCTCCTTAAATCTATTATCCAAAATTGCTTCCTCTCTGTAATAATCAGAGTCTTTGGTGCAGTTCCTTTTGATCCGCTGGTACTGACCTAGCGGAATATTCGTTTTCCACCTAGATAGGTGGCCGCTTTTTGCGTTCAAAAACCCATTTTTGTCAGTTGGTTTGCGGTAGTTGGAAACTGCTATTTTCTGATTCTCGTCCACAAATAACACTAAGTCCAAGAATTCTACTTTTTGTTTGTCTATTTTGGAAGTGAATTTAAGATTATAATTGTTATTGTTCATGTGGTTCAACAGTTCCCCACAGCTAGTTTCTGACCCCCTCCAAATAATAACGATATCATCTATATACCGATGGTACTTAATTAAATTACTGCTGTGGGGATTGTTGGCCCAAATGTACTTAGATTCAAAATTGTCCATATAAATATTGGCATACGATGGGGCAAATGTAGTCCCCGTCGCAGTCCCTTGTATTTGACAGAAAAATTGTTTCTCGAAAACGAAATATTTATGATTCAGTATGAATCTGATACCCATTAGAATAAAGTCTAGGTGTTTTGGAGCAAAATTTGCCTTTTGTAATGTCTCCTGTACCGCCTTGACTCCTGAGTCATGGGGGATACAGGTGTACAAGGAGGACACATCACATGTTATCCAAAAATAGTCATCTTGCCATTCCAATCCCTCAAAGATATTGATGGTGTGTAGGGTGTCTCTCAGGTAGGCCTTAGTTTCTTTAACAAGGGGTTGAAGGTAATGATCGATATAAATTGAAAGGTTATTAGTAAGGGAGCCTATACCCGATATGATTGGCCTACCGGGAGGTGCTACTAAGGTTTTGTGCACCTTAGGCAAGTGGTAAAAAGTAGGTATTGATGGATGCAATTCCATTAAAAAGTTAAATTCATCATTATTTAAAATGTCGTTATTTTTTGCATCCTTCAAAATAGAAAAAAGTTCTTTTTTGTATTTTTGAGTGGGATCAAAATATAGTTTTTTGTAAGTTTGAGTGTCACTAAGGATATTATTAGCCTCCTGGAGGTAATCGCATCTGTCTTGTACCATGACACCTCCTCCCTTGTCCGCTGCTCTTATTATGATATTATTGTTTTTTTGAAGTGATTTTAAAGTATTTCTTTCCTGTGTAGAAAGATTATCATTATATTTGATTACCCAAGTTTTGTTTTTAGTTTCCCACAATTTTTTTTAAATCACTACAAACTAGTCTATTAAAGGTGCTGATGTATTCACCCTGAGCCGAATATGGGTAGAAACTAGATTTCCTCTTTAAGTTACTATGTTCAATTGAGTCATTAGACTCATGAATAGAGAGATCCCCAAGATCTTGATCCTCTGAGGTTATGGGGTATGAGTCTGTACCATCATTTTGTAATTCATTAAGGACCCCTATAGTTTTATAGTCATTCTCATTAAAGCTAATCTGTACTGGATTATATATTTTTGGGGCACTTTTAATAAAATACCTTTTAAGTGTAAGATTGCGGATGTACTTTTGTATGTCTATATACGTCTGAAACTTATCTGGTGCTGATTTGGGGGCAAAGTTCAGCCCTTTGGCTAGAAGGTTGACTTCATTGTCATTAAGAGTTGTATTCGACAAATTAAAAATGTTAGCCTTATTTCTCTCTATCTCATCCTTTTTGGATTTGTGTCTCTGGACCTTTCTCCCCCCTCTGCATCCCCGCTTCCTCTCCTTTTTCCGGGAGTGACTTTTAAGTGTTGGAAATTTCTGTTTTCTGTTTCTTTTAAATTTCGAAACCTTGTTGTTGGGGGGATGGCCAGATCTAAAAAACCCAGTTCATGATGATTATTGAAAGTGGGTTCCCATTGGTAGAATGGGACATTTGAGGGTAAATCTGTGTCTTAGGTTTTGCTCCTTGTCTATTCCAGCTTACATCCCTAAATTCTCCCTCCCCATGTTTTTCCCAATAGACTCCTCACATTGAGACGCAACTTGACTCCATGCAGCCCCACGGTCTCAATGTAGATTTAGATTTACAAGCTTTTATGTGACATTTTATTTTTAACTCTCTATACTTGCTGTAACACTTTATAACTTTTTTCTTTTATGATACAGATATAGGCGGATATTTATCAAAGCGTCAACTATGTTGCATTCACGGGCGTCAATACCCGCAGCAAACATCGCAGCCGCGGATCTGAATACAATCTCCTTATTTATCAAAAAAGCAGTCAAAAACACGCACGTTAAGTACCAGTATGGACTGGTGTTAACTGTCATCGATGTTGCCGCTATTCAGATTTTTCCCAACTTTATTTATACCATTTCATTACTGTCCATGAACAAGCACATTTCTCTTTAGCACATTATTGTATATAGTGTAAATGTATTCTTTTTCTGAACAGGACTAATTGTGAATATAGCAAGTAGCAACATATTTGGTGCAAAGTGGAGAGGGAATTATTAGAATTCTTTTTAATATTGGACATACATATTTTAGTATGTATATACACACACACATATATTTATATATATATATATATATATAATATATATATATATATATATATATATATATATATATATATATATATATATATATATATGTGTGTGTGTGTGTGTTATGTCAGAAATTTTTTGCAAACATATTTCTTTCATGTAATTAGCAAGAGTCCATGAGCTAGTGACGTATGGGATATACATTCCTACCAGGAGGGGCAAAGTTTCCCAAACCTTAAAATGCCTATAAATACACCCCTCACCACACCCACAATTCAGTTTTACAAACTTTGCCTCCCATGGAGGTGGTGAAGTAAGTTTGTGCTAGATTCTACGTTGATATGCGCTTCGCAGCAGGCTGGAGCCCGGTTTTCCTCTCAGTGTGCAGTGAATGTCAGAGGGATGTGAAGAGAGTATTGCCTATTTGAATTCAATGATCTCCTTCTACGGGATCTATTTCATAGGTTCTCTGTTATCGGTCGTAGAGATTCATCTCTTACCTCCCTTTTCAGATCGACAATATACTCTTATATATACCATTACCTCTACTGATTCTCGTTTCAGTACTGGTTTGGCTTTCTACTACATGTAGATGAGTGTCCTGGGGTAAGTAAATCTTATTTTTTTGTGACACTCTAAGCTATGGTTGGGCACTTTTATATAAAGTTCTAAATAGATGTGTTTAAACATTTATTTGCCTTGATTCAGGATGTTCAATATTCCTTATTTCAGACAGTCAGTTTCATTATTTGGGATAATGCATATGAATAATTAATTTTTTTCTTACCTTAAAAATTGACTTTTTTTCCTGTGGGCTATTAGGCTCGCGGGGGCTGAAAATGCTTCATTTTATTGCGTCATTCTTGGCGCGGATTTTTTTGGCGCAAAAATTTCCTTTGTCATTTCCGGCGTCGTACTTGTCGCCGGAAGTTGTTTGTGATTGCATCATTTTTTTTACGTTTTGCGCCAAAAATGTCGGCGTCGCCGGATGTGGCATCATTCTTGGCGCCAAAAGCATTTAGGCGCCTAATAATGTGGGCGTCTTTTTTGGCGCTAAAAAATATGGGCGTCATTATTGTCTCCACATTATTTAAGTCTTATTGTTTATTTGCTTCTGGTTGCTAGAAGCTTGTTCATTGGCATTTTTTCCCATTCCTGAAATTGTCATTTAAGGAATTTGATAGATTTTGCTTTATATGTTGTTTTTTCTATTACATATTGCAAGATGTCTCAGATTGACCCTGGATCAGAAGCTACTTCTGGAAAAACGCTTGACTGAGTTCAGTCCTACCAAAGCTAAGTTCATTTATTTTAAATGTTATGAATGTTTATCTTTAGCTATGGTTTGTAATAGGTTATCATGATAAACTTTTACATGCAGAATCCATTAGTATTTATGCTTTATATATTGCCATTCTTTTTACATCTTATGTACATTAAATATTTAGAAGATTTTTAAGAAATATTTTTCTTATTCTATTTTAAAGGCTTTGTCTGGCTTTGTGCCTTCTAATAAAATTTTTAGGTCTTTTTCAAACTTCTTTTTTATTGAAGTTTCAAATGACCAACAACATACTGATTTATCCTTCTCTGATGATGTTTTTTCTCATTCAGAATTTTCTTCATCAGATATTGACACTAACAAATCTACTTTACATTTGTTCTTTGTTGAAAAGGTGTTGATTATTTTGGATATTAAGGGAACTAGTTCTTTTTCAAGACTAGCTAACACTATTTCTGCTTATTTATTCTTCTGTGTTTTCAGAGGTTTTTTTCCAATTCCTTATACTAGGGAATGGAATAGGCTGAGAATTTTCTTTTATTCCTTCTTCAAAGGTTTTAAACTATACTCTTTGCTGGCAGTTTAATTCAATTTGGAGGGTTCTCCAATTATTTGGGGCTATCTCTACTCCTACTAATTATGCTATTGTTTCTATAGCAAAATAGTATTTATTTTCCTTTAGATGGTTGTATCTTATTTATGGAAAATTATTTAGTTTCAGGTACCTTTCTTGGACCTGTGATTTATTTGGATGTTGCAATTGCTTCAGTTTTTCTGTTTACTTTAAGATCAAGTATCAGATTATGATTTATTTTAGCATTGTTAAAGGGACAACATTTACTAGACTAGGTGCTGTTGCATTTGTCTTGTTGTTTTGCATTTATTGATTATGCAAGTCCACTGTATTGTCTGGTCTTTTAACTGGACTATCATGCTAATAATTTCATTTGTGTCTTCATTTTATTGAATATTTTCGCAAATGAGGTTTAATATATGTCTTTAGCTGTTTGAGCTAGAAGAATTTTGTGATTTCTAAAAATCCATATTTCTTTTGTTCTAAGATAATCAATTATTTGTTTTATAATTCGATTCAATTCTTAACTGTTACTCTGGGCTTCAAGATTGAGTTCTAAGACTAAAACTTTAAGCTTATACTAATTTGGTTGTTCTTATTAAGGAATGAATTCCTGAATTCTTTCCCAAGTAACATGTTTTTAATTGGAAATTTTCTCAGTTCGAAATCAGCTCCCTTAAATTGCGATGTATGTGCCGTATTCCAGCTTGGCTGGCAAGGGGCAGGTTAAGACTTTTTTGAAATTTATTTGGTTCTATTCGGTCCAAATTTCTTTGATTTTATTCCAGTAAGGCTAACACTTTCTTTAAGTGTGTTTCGGTCCTATTTATTTTGGGTACTGTTGAAGCATGGCTGGTCACCCGTGGGGTTCAAGCGCTGCTCAGACCTGGAATCTTCTGGGGTATTTCTTCCAGTTCCATTTTTAGGAACTGGGTTTTGGAGTTTTTATTCAAACTATTCTGCCTTTTTTTGGTCAGTGATAGCATTATTTGTTTTCATTAGATACAATAAATGCATATTTTTTCTGTATTTATTCAGATTATTTTCTGAGGATGCGGAATCTCATATGATTCACTTTGTTCTTCAGGACATAGTTAGAGGATCTGTTTTTTTCAAAAGCTCTTGATTCCTCTCACAAGGGTCACCTTTTTTAGGTTTCCAGATAGTTTGTGTCACTGTCTTTGTCTCTATCAGACAAGGGACAATTTTATTGGGTTCCGTCTGTCGGTACCTTTAGTCTCTATTATTTCCTTCAGTTGCTATATATGCATAGAAGTTTTAGGTCTTATGGCCACAGCATTGGATTCAATTCCCTTTGCTCATTTTCAATAGACAGAACCTTTCCAGTCTTTTATGCTGAATTATGGTGCAGGGATTCTAGGATTTCGCATTTTAAATCTTCAAATCCTAATATTTATCTCTCTTGATTTGGTGGTTAAGATCACCATCATTTAGTTCTCAACGTGGACCATGATCTCTACAGATGTGAGTCTTTTTGGTTGGGAGGCTGTCTGAGGATCTCTGTCAGCACAAGTGGTTTGGAAATCTCAGGAGGCGAGATTACCATTTGATATTTTAGAACTCCGTGTTTTCTCAGAGTTTTTCAGTTAGTTTCTTTTTGAGGAAGAGACGTTTATTGTTTTTCAGACAATATCACGCTATGGTGTATGTCAATCATTAGGGTAGGACTATCAGTCCTTAGGCTGTGACAGAAGTGTCTCGGATATTAGCTTAGGCTAAATCCAGCTCCTATCTAAATTCTGTGTTTTTTTTCCCAGGTATAGATATTTGGGAAGCGGATTATCTCTGTTAATCAAGCTTTACATCCGGGAGAATGGTCTCTCATACCCAGATATGTTTTTCAATTTTTCAGATGTGAGCATTTCTAGAAATAGATCTGTTGGCATCTCATCTGAATAAAGAACTTCCCAGGGGCCTATTCAGGTCCGGGGATCCTCAGGCGGAAGTAGTGTATGCATTGACATTTCTTTGGAAATGATCTTTTTGCCTATTTCTTTCCGCCTCTAGTTCTTCTTCCAAAATGATTTCCAAAATTCTTATGGAGTATTTGTTTGTTATGCTGGTGGGTCCAGCATGGCCTCTCAGGTTTTGGCATGCGGATTTCATTCGGATGGCCAGTTGCCAACCTTGGACACTTCCGTTTAAACCAGACCTTCTTTCTCAAGGCCCATTTTTTCCATCAGGATCTCAAATCATTAAATTTGAAGGGATGGAGATTGAACGCTTGGTTTCAGGCTCGTAAATCTGTCTCTAGAAAGATTTATTATTGAGTCTGGAAGACCTACTTTTCTTGGCATTCTTTTAAAATTCATAGAATTTTATTATTTTTTTCAGGTTGGTTTGGATAAGGTTTTGTCTGCAGTTCTTTGTTAAGACAAATCTCTACTCTTTCTGTTCTTTTTTCACAGAAAGATTGCTAATCATCCTGATATTCATTGTTTTGTTCAGGCTTTGGTCCGTATCAAGCCTGTCATTAATTCAATCTCTCCTCTTTGGAGTCTCAATTTGGTGCTGAGGGCTTTACAGGCTCCTCTGTTTGAAACTATGCATTTTCTGAAATTACTTTCTTGGAAAAGTATTGTTCCTTTTGGTTATTTCTTCTGCTAGAAGAATTTTTGAGCTATCTGCTCTTTTTTGTGAATATCTTTTTCTGATTTTTCATCAGGATAAGACAGTGTTACTTCCTGATAGTCATCATTTTTTTCAGGTTTTGATTCGTATCAAACCTGTCATTAAGCCAATTTTTTCTCCTTGGAGTCTTAAATGGGTTCTGAAGGTTTTTCAGGCTCTTCTATTTGAGCATATGCTTGCTCTGGACATTAATTACTTTCATGGAAAGTATTGCTCTTTTTGGACATCTCTTCAGCTAGAACAGCTTTTGAATTATCTGTTCTTTCGTGTGAATCTCTTTTTTCTGATTTTTTTCTTCAGGAAAAGGTGGTTTTTGCTATCCTCATTTCAATTCTTACCTAAAGTTGTAAATTCTAACAAACATTAGGAAGGAATTATTGTTTTCCTAAGACTTCTTTGGTGAGATTCTTACTTTCTATGTTGAAGCGATTCAGATTTCAGATAGACTTCTAGTCTATTTTTTATCTTTTCTGGTTTTAGGAAGGTCAAAAGCTTCTGCCATTTATTTGGCACCTTGCTTAAACTTTTGATTCATCATGCTTATTTGGAGTCTGGTGGATTCCCGCCTCGGAGGATTACGGCTCATTCTACTAGGTAAGTTTCTACTTCCTGGGCTTTTTAAGAATGAAGCTTCTGTTGATCAGATTTGCAAAGCAATGACTTGGTCTTCTTTGCATACTTTTACTATATTCTACCATTTTTATGTTTTCTCTTCTTTAGAAGCAGTTTTGGTAGAATGGTACTTCAGGCAGCTGTCTCAGTTTGATTCTTCTGCTTATAATTTCAGTTTTTTTCATTATAAAAATTGAAACTTTTTTGATTTGGGTAGTGGATTCATTTTTCAGCGGAATTGGCTGTCTTTATTTTATCCCTCCCTCTCTAGTGACTCTTGCGTGGAAGTTCCACATCTTGGGTATTTATTATCCCATACGTCACTAGCTCATGGACTCTTGCTAATTACATGAAAGAAAACATAATTTATGTAAGAACTTACCTGATAAATTAATTTCTTTCATATTAGCAAGAGTCCATGAGGCCCACCCTTTTTTGTGGTGGTTATGATTTTTTTGTATAAAGCACAATTATTCCAATTCCTTATTTTTTTTATGCTTTCGCTCTTTTCTTATCACCCCACTTCTTGGCTATTCATTAAACTGAATTGTGGGTGTGGCGAGGGGTGTATTTATAGGCATTTTAAGGTTTGGGAAACTTTGCCCCTCCTGGTAGGAATGTATATCCCATACGTCACTAGCTCATGGACTCTTGCTAATATGAAAGAAATGAATTTATCAGGTAAGTTCTTACATAAATTATGTTTTACATGTCCCTAAGTTCCTTTTTTAGTTCTAAACAATGTTGTCTTTCATATCTCTGTGTTTATTTATACCACTATATGTATATAGTGTAAATATATTATTATTCTGAGCAGGAATAATTGCAAATATAACATGTAATCAGGGTATCATATGTATTTATTTGCGGTCAATGGATATTTTAAAGGGATAGGAAACTAAAAATTTAAGTTGCACTAGTGGGAGCTAGCTGCTAATTAGTGCCTGCACACATTTGTCTCTTGTGATCGGCTAAATAGATGTGTTCAGCTAGCTGCCAGTAGTGCAATGCTGTTCCTTCAGCAAAGAATAACAAGAGAATGTAGCAAATTTGATAATATAAGTTAAATGGAAAGTTGTTTAAAATTGTATGTTCTATCCAAATCATGAAATAATATTTTGGGGTTTCCTGTCCCTTTAAGAGCTGGGCCAGGTTTCTCTCTGCACCTGTCTAACCCCTCCTGATTGCAATCTATTTTTAAAGAACACCCCTTCACAGGTGTTATAAAAAAAAAAAAGAAATTCAAGAGAAGGAAGAAATACACTGAAAATAGCATGCCAGTAAAGAGGTGATTTTAATTTCTGCTGTATCTGATTCATGACAGTTTAAAGTTAGGTAGGCTATCCCTTTGAGCTGTCATTTTAAGATTCTATTGAATCAAATATCAATTTGAATTTTAAAATCCTTGTTTAAAATATTACACTGGGTGTCCTTATGTCAGCATCAATAATTATCTTTAATACTAATTTTACATATACATACTTTCAAAGTATAATACACAATATAATAAATGGCACTTACAAGTTCTGATGAGTGATCAATGACGGAAGTATCGAGCAATTTGATTAGTTAGTGATAGTTTATAATGTGTATTTGAATCAGATTGGCTGATGTCATAAATCATGTGATTATGCATATTCCAATCAAAAGTGGTGGAAAAATTCACTTGTGTGTGGGTTATTTAGGATCCAACAACAAGGTAATCCTAGCACTCAGAGATATAGAGTAACACACACCAACTCCATGTGTGTTTAAACAAAGTGTATTCTTTAATTCCATAGATTAATACGTAAAAACAGCAGCAAAGCTACTTATAGTAGGGAGTACAGCCAAATATGTGATATTATTAAAGGTGCACTACCAGTTTTGAGAATTGATGACATTATGAATGAAATAATTGATTCAGGTCTCACATTTGTAAGTAGGAAATCAAGAACATTGGGTAATATGTTGTCACCCTCAGAGAATAAAAAGAATTGGTTAAGTAAAAAGCCAGGATATCATAGGTGTGGCAGCGGGAGATGTAAAACATGTTCATATATCATGTTTGGAGATGAGTTTTTGTCACAAGATGAATCTTAAATATCAAACATTACATCAACTGTAATACCAAATATGTAGTATATTTGTTGACATGCAGGGGCTGTGGAAGGAAGTATGTAGGTCATACGACCAGATGTCTTAAGGACCGATTTTTGGAGCACTTACGAGCAATCGAGGATCCAAAATCAACTACACCCATAGCCCAGCATTTCCAAAAAATTCATGAATCTAATAGTTCATTACTGAAAGTACAAGGTATTGAACATGTACCTAGACACCCCAGAGGGGGTAATAGAATTAGATCATTAAAACAACAGGAAGTTTTTTGGATCTTCACTTTGGGAACTAGTATCCCTGCAGGTTTAAACAGCGAATGGGATGTAAAATTGTTTGTTGACTAAAGTTAGCATAGTATGCTATTTATAACCTTAATGGGATGTAAAACTTTTCTTAGACTTAAGTTCTACATAATCTGTTAATTGTCATCTCAAGTGGGTAAAATTGCATACTTAATCATGGAAATAATGTTTATTCCAGCTTAGCATTTTCCCTCTGGTTTTATTGTTTAATCATGCATTTGTAAACTATAAGACATGTATAAAATAGTTCTCATTTAGCTTAAAGGGACATAATACTCATCTGCTAAATCACTTGAAACTGATGCAGTATAACTGTAAAAAGCTGACAGGAAAATATCACCTGAGCATCTTTATGTAAAAAAGGAAGATATTTTACCTCACAATCTCCTCAGCTCAGCAGAGTAAGTTCTGTGTAAAAAGTTATACTCAGCTGCTCCCAGCTGCAGGTAAAAAAATAAAAAAAATGAAGAAATGAACAGCAGCCAATCAGCATCAGCAGTGCTGAGGTCATGAACTCTTACTGTGATCTCATGAGATTTGACTTAACTCTCATGAGATTTCATAGTAAGCTTCCTTTACCTGATTGTTGAAATGATGAGAGCGCACAATGCTCATCCTTTCAGCTGTCCCAGGACAGACACACTAAAATGCTGCTTAGAAATCCTTTACAATGGGAGGTGGCTACTGAGGAACTTTTGAGGTAAAATATCTTTCTTTTTTACATAGAGATGTTCAGGAGATATTTTCTAGTCAGCTTTTAACAGCTATGCTGCAGCACTTTCAAGTGTTTAAACATTTGGGTAGTATGGCCCTTTAAGTATTGTATAAATATAACTATGTGCATATATATGTCTTACACAGTAAACTGTAAACATTAATTAATAGATTAATCAGTTAAATACAAAAGTAGTGTTATTTATGCACATATGCTTTACAAAGTGAACAGTAGCCAGAAAAAGGATAAGGAAGTTTACTCACATTCAATTGTGAAATTGTTTTTGATCAGTTAAAGGGTTAATCCTAATACTATAAAAGGGGTGTGTTTATTGCCTTATATAAGCCTGCATGGTAGTTCCTTATCCTATAGGTCATTGAGGAAGTTACGTTATTACAGACGAAACATGTTTGACTTGTTTGCTTCCACTTCTGTCTGATCTGATACATTGCTGCTGTTTTTATGTATTAATCTACAGAATTAAAGAATACCTTTTGTTTTTACACACATGGAGTTGGTGTGTGTTACTCTATACCTCTGAGTGCTAGGATTACCTCGTTGTTGGATCTATCTTGTTTGGAAGGCGTGGGTGAGGCTTCCCTACCCTCTTCCCTTCAGCACCGGACTGGGCGTGCTTGCTTCAAGTTCCCGGAGGAACTCCTTGATTGCAGGACCGGGCAGCGGAAGGGACACATAGCGCAACGCGAAGAACATCAGAAGACACACAGAGGAGAGAGGAAGATTCCCTGAGCGCTTACCACTTTTTGTCAATGGGTTACTTAGGAGTTTGTGTCAAAATTGGTGCGAAAAGTGTTGCTTCAAATATGGCGCGAAGTGGAGAGTGTGACTTGTATTACATGGGGCACAAAGATTTTTAAAAATTAAATAAAAAGGAAGTTAGCTATATTATGTTGTGTATTTATTTCATTTTTATCTCTATATCTATTAGTGTGACAGTTTTGGGGCACAACTTTGCACCAAATATGTAGAAATAATACTGTCCCCTTGCTTTGTAATGAGAAAAAAAAGTTGTAGCATAATCCATAAGTAGTAATGTATTTTTCATTTTTATCCCTATATCTACTAGTGCACCAAATGTGTAGCAATAATATTGTTTGATTTAGAAAGGGTATACAATTGTAATAAAGTTTCTAATTTACTTTTATTATGTAATATACTTCATTCTCTTATAGCATTGAACATAAGCTTTCTGTGTTTTCAGACTCCCATTGAGTTCTATGGCATCCGAGACCTGAAGGGTGGCGGATTGAAAACAAGGTACGCTGAGTTGTAAAGGACGAAAGCGTAACTGTAGAAATTTTGCTAACTTCGTGATAGTGTCAAATAGTGTCGATTGGAGGGCAAATGAACACGAATCCGCTCAAATTCCACTGGATTTCAACTCGCATCAATGTGCGGCGGATTGAGATTGCGGGATCGTATGTTACATCACAAATTTCAACATTTGCCGATCTTGATGCTTTGCTAACTACGGCGGATCAATCTCACAACAATTACGACGCAGAATTCCAACGTATTTTCAGTTGACGCTTTGATAAATAGGACTCATAGACTGTACATTTTTTCAAACTGACTTTGTTTTAATGTATTCTTTGTTCAAAATAATAACCTACCTAGGTAGGAAGGTAATGCACACATGTCTGGAGAACTACGTGGACACAGTTTTCCAAGAATGGCTTTGAGCACTAGATGGAAGCAGTGTTTGTACAAAGTATAACATTGTTAAAAGCATTGTTGCAAAACTTATGCTTATATAGTGCTCCAGACACATGCACTCTCCTGAGCCTACCTACCTGATTTTTTTTAAATGGAAACCAAGAGAAAGAAGTAAGTTTGATAATAAAAGCAAACTAGGGGTTGTTTTTTTTTTTGGGGGGGGGGGGTACTTGTATGCTTCTTAATGTGCACACTAATAAGATGACATCACTGGTGTTATGAAAAGATTAACCAAATAGTGGGTATAAAAAATTAGAAAAAACACACTGGGTCAATTTGCTACACTGGTTCGATAATGGATAATAATGAGATGCAGTTATATAAGATTGTGGTTCATTTTGAGGGCAATATCTTATATACATTCTGTGGGTTTTTATGAAAGTCAGCAATAATCACAAATAGCTTAGTAGAAAAACTCTGAAGGTTCTAAGGATTCTACTAAAGGAAACTCTTCTGGTTTATATATATGCAAGAAGTGTAACTATATGTATATGTGTATATAGTGCACTACTATATGTATATGTGTATATAGTGCACTGTGCCCTAAAAAGGATATAAGGATATATACTGAGTTATTTTTATTGATGTACAGCAATATGATGACTTTATCTTTTCATTCCCCATGTCTGAAACCTTTTCTCTGGAGAAGAGAAACACAAGGGCAAGAGGAGGGAGAGGAAGTTTCCGCCACACAAGGGTCACACTGAGCATTGTGCTGGATGCTGTACAGATACTGGTTTGAACACTGGGCGTCTGCCCTGGCATCTCAGTACATTTATAAACTAAGTCCAATGTGTCTATGTGACGCTTTTTAACCTATTGTTTTTTTTTGGTTTAATAATAAAAGTATTTCTTAAATTCTGAAAAGTCATTGAGGGCCTGATTATCTAAAGCTCTGCACTGTGGCAAGATTATCTAAAAGAATGTTATAAAGGCAAATTATATATTGACAGCTGTTTATCTAGCTATGCAGGGTTGTGGATATGTCAGGGTTTTTTCCCTGCTGTGTTTGCCATGTGCTGCTGGCAGCCATTTTACTCACCTCTCTTCCTGACTATGGTGCATTGTGGGGGATGCTGCTCAATTCCTGCACTTCCTTTTATGGCCAGACTGGTGTGCATCATCCATGTGAGACAGGATGCAGTCTCAGAATTGTGATGTCATCAGTTATTATTTAAAGGGCCTCTGTTCAGTATGCTTTGCCTTTGCGTTGTCTCAGACCTGTTTGTGAGAGTTCCTGTGTATTACCTGGCTGCCTGACGTCCTTCCTGGTTCCTGATCCCTGGCTTGTTCCTGACTCTGCTGTTTTCCTTGTTCCTGATTCCGGCTCGTCTGACTATTCGCTTTGGCTCCTGACTCGGCTCATCTGACTACCAGCTCTGATTTTGATTCCTGGCTTGTTATTTGACTTGTGGACTTTTTATTATTTTTTGCTATTAATAAAGGTGTGATTATTTTTGCACTTCTCGTCTCAGTCTGATTCCTGGCACCCTGACAGGATATGAAAGAGTGAGGCCCACATTACAATATAAGCAATCCAATGTGTATGTCCGCACTCAGCTGCTAGCGGAGCAGTATAAACATTGGACGCTTGCTTAAAAACAAACCCTTTATTTCTTGATAATAAAACCAGCATTTTACATAGGAAATAGGTCAAACGCGTTTCGTACCTAAATAAATAACTTTCTCAAACTCATATTACAAATGCAAATCACTTAGAAATATAAAGGCATTAAACCCTCCTACAATCTCCACAAGGTATAGGGCCATTAATTTGACATATACAAGTGTCTCAAATACCTTATTACCTAAATGAATCATTCAAGGGTAATGTTATTTGTTCTTAATTTAAAATAATCCTGAATAACTGTTACAAGATAGAAACATATATACAGCATACTAAAATATATTTAGATCATAGAGACTTTCTTTGTATAAAAAACACAAAAAAGATACAATATGGATAACACTTTTCTGTGGGGATGTGCAGCTTGCCGTAGTCTCTCCCTAGAACTGGAATTTTTAGAGGTGTGGATCATGGCAGTGCTTCAAAGCCACTGTAGTAGTCTCTGGAAAATGGGACAATCTTAAAAACCCAAGGCCACAATAGTGAAGTAACCTTTACACCAACAAAGGTACTTAATGGAAAGTACTCACTGAATCAATGTAGTTTCAACAGCGTTTATTGCTTCTTCAATCAATGGAACAATATCCACTTCAGAGACAGGATGCTTAAAATCTTCATTTGATAAAAAGATTAAAATAAACATATGTGTAAAAAAGCAAACAATAATAGATAGCTCAAGGTGTTTCAGCAGTAAACTGCATTTATCAAGAACAAATTAATATATTGAATGAGCTGAATCACTTTATTTTGTACAACCTGTCTTTATATACCAACTGTTCACTGATTGGCTATGTTTTACAGGTGTGAGAAGAAGGTTCACAATGGATAATCAGTAGGGATGGGCGAATGTGCAAATTTTCGAATTTCGAATGTAGAACGAATGTTATTACCGAAATTCGAATTCTAAATTCGAATGTCGATAAGAACGAATATTCTTAAAAATTCGAAAATCGAATGTTATTTACAGTTTTCGAATGTCACTTTCGAATTCGAATGTTTATAATTATATCGAATGTCTACATTCGAAATTCGAATTTTTCGAATTCGAATATAAATTCGAATTTTTCAAATTCGAATATAAATTCGAATTTTTCGAATTCGAATATTGCATAATTCGAATATTACATTTAAAGAAAAAGCATTAGAAATACTATAACAATCTAAATTCGAATTTTTCGAATTCGAATATTGCATAATTCGAATATTACATTTAAAGAAAAAGCATTAGAAATACTATTACAATCTAAATTCGAATTTTTCTAATTAGAATATTGCATAATTCGAATATTACATTTAAAGAAAAAGCATTAGAAATACTATTACAATCTAAATTCGAATTTTTCGAATTCGAATACACGTATTGCATAATTCGAATATTACATTTAAAGAAAAAGCATTAGAAATACTATTACAATCTAAATTCAAATTTTTCGAATTCGAATATTGCATAATTCGAATATTACATTTAAATAAAAAGTATTAGAAATACTATTACAATCTAAATTCGAATTTTTCGAATTCGAATATTGCATAATTCGAATATTACATTTAAAGAAAAAGCATTAGAAATACTATTACAATCTAAATTCGAATTTTTCTAATTAGAATATTGCATAATTCGAATATTACATTTAAAGAAAAAGCATTAGAAATACTATTACAATCTAAATTCGAATTTTTCGAATTCGAATACACGTATTGCATAATTCGAATATTACATTTAAAGAAAAAGCATTAGAAATACTATTACAATCTAAATTCAAATTTTTCGAATTCGAATATTGCATAATTCGAATATTACATTTAAAGAAAAAGTATTAGAAATACTATTACAATCTAAATTCGAATTTTTCGAATTCGAATATTGCATAATTCGAATATTACATTTAAAGAAAAAGCATTAGAAATACTATTACAATCTATATTCGAATTTTTCGAATTCGAATACACGTATTGCATAATTCGAATATTACATTTAAAGAAAAAGCATTAGAAATACTATTACAATCTAAATTCAAATTTTTCGAATTTGAATACACGTATTGCATAATTCGAATATTTCATTTAAAGAAAAAGCATTAGAAATACTATAACAATCTAAATTCGAATTTTTCGAATTCGAATATTGCATAATTCGAATATTACATTTAAAGAAAAAGCATTAGAAATACTATTACAATCTAAATTCGAATTTTTCGAATTCGAATATTTTCGAATGTAATCGTAAAATTCGAAACCGAACATTCAAAAATCGAATGTTAGAATGTTATGTAAACATTCGAAATTGGATTCGAATGAACGAATGTGTTAAAATTCGTGCCGTTTTTCGAATGTTGCGAAACATTCGCCCATCCCTAATAATCAGCCTCCTTGTGTGAAAGGAAATTGTTGCGAGTATAAAGTTATAAATATGAAAAAATATAAACAAAATTAAAAAACCCATATTAATAAAAAATATTTCTTAATAATGATCAATTACTGTTCACACAAGTTTACAGGCTAAAAATCATTGAAAAGTTCTTACATAACCTCATCCAATCAAACATGTGGTTGAATATTTCAAACTGCAAATCAAAACCTTAGGTGTATAGATAAATGAATGTCAGTCTTTCATTGACAACCAATTATTTTTAGTTGACGTCATCAAAGGGGGTGTGATTTTTATCCGAACTTTATTCCCGCATAGATCTCAATCAGGTAGTTTTTTCAGAATAAGTCCTCAATCAGCTAATGTCAGTCATAATGTTATAATTCATTAATCTGCACAATTGTGTTGAAATAAAATGGCAGATTACAGAACTAAATAAAATATAAAAACCATATATAAATGGTGAGAAATATATAGTGCAAATAATTAATAAACTGTGGTGCGTTTCGTTTTAATTACAGGGGGGAAATAAGAATGAAAAATAATAAATGTTTTCCCCACATCTTTATATTTACATATATAAAAATTATTTAAAAGAAAATTATTGCACAAAAAAGTTACAAGGGCATAAAGATATGGGGTCTTAGGTGTTAGAAAAAGGCAGGCAAAGGGCTTTAACATAGAGATACATACATATACATGTCTAAAGATGTACATGTATTTATATGTGTATATATGTATTTACAGACATATACACATATAAAAGTGGAAAATTTTGTTTAGTTTCGGATCGATTCGGATTCGGATACATTCGAATGTAAGCATTTCAAATTAATTTGGATTCGAATAAATTCGGATGTATTAGTTTTGGGTTCGATTCGATAGTTCGGTATGTATTATGTTGATTTAGATGGTTCCATGTTACACAAACTGAATTATTTCACTGTTCTATCTCACTAAATCTCACTAAATTAAATTGTTATACTGTATTGTGATTAGTCCATGGCTATTCCAATGTAACAAATAAATTCGAACTAATTCGTATTTATTCGTTACAAATGTATTCGGATAAGTTTAGTTTCGTTGCTAGGGTAATTTAGAAATTCAAATCGATTAGAATCTCCGAATTTGGCGAATTCAACCGAATTTCAATTTGGAACGAAACGCACATGTCTAACATAAATACATATGTACACACATATATATATATATAAGTGCATTGGAGCCCTTTGCAGTCAAGTAGATAAAAACATGATAAAGCATATTTATGCAATATTCATATTTAATAAAGCGTTATACTGTGTCTTTACTGTAAATATTTCACATTCCAGTTTTCTGCACATAGCAGAATATGTTCTAAGTGTTTTAATATATATATATATATATATATATATATATATATATATATATATATATATATATATATTTGAAACAACATAGGCAAAGGCACTCACCGTGTAAAATCAAGTTGTCAATTTATTGTGATGTTTCGAGGTGGTGCCCCTTCATCAGATAGACATACAGTATCTCACAAAAGTGAGTACACCCCTGACATTTTTGTAAATATTTTATTTTATCTTTTCATGTGATAGCACTGAAGAAATGACACTTTGCTACAATGTGTAAATTTGTTGTCCCCTCAAAATAACTTAACACACAGCCATTAATGTCTAAACCATTGGCAACAAAAGTGAGTACACCCCTAAATGGAAATGTCCAATTTGGTCCCAATTAGCCATTTTCATTCCCAGGTTTCATGTGACTCGTTAGTGTTACAAGGTCTCAGGTGTGAATGGGGAGCTGGTGTGTTAAATTTGGTGTTATCGCTCTCACACTCTCTCATACTGGTCACTGGAAGTTCAACATGGCACCTCATGGCAAAGAACTCTCTGAGGATCTGAAAAAAACAATTGTTGCTCTACATAAAGATGGCATAGGCTATAAGAAGATTGACAAGATCCTGAAACTGAGCTGCAGCACGGTGGGCAAGACTTTACAGTGGTTTCACAGGACAGGTTCCACTCAGAACAGGCCTTGTCATGGTTGACCAAAGAAGTTGAGTGCACGTGCTCAGCGTCATATCCAAAGGTTGTCTTTGGAAAATAGATGTATGAGTGAAGGGGTGAAGGGTCAGCCTGTCAGTGCTCAGACCATATGCTGCACACTGCATCAAATTAGTCTGCATGGCTTTCGTCCCAGAAGGAAGCCTCTTCTAAAGATGATGCACAAGAAAGCCCGCAAACAGTTTGCTGAAGACAAGCAGACTAAGGACATAGATTACTGGAACCATGTCCTGTGGTCCGATGAGACAAAGATAAACTTATTTGGTTCAGATGGTGTCAAGCGTGTGTGGCGGCAACCAGGTAGGTAGTACAAAGACAAGTGTGTCTTGCCTACAGTCAAGCATGGTGGTGGGAGTGTCATGGTCTGGGCCTGCATGAGTGCTGACGGCACTGGGGAGCTACAGTTCATTGAGGGAACCATGAATGCCAACATGTACTGTGACATACTGAAGCAGAGCATGACCCCCTCCCTTCGGAAACTGGGCCACAGGGCAGTATTCCAACATAACGACCCCAAACATACCTCCAAGATGACCACTGCCTTTCTAAAGAAGCTGAGGGTTAAGGTGATGGACTGGCCAAGCATATCTGCAGACCTAAACCCTTTTGAGCATCTGTAGGGCATCCTCAAATGGAAGGTGGGGGAGCGCAAGGTAACATCCACCAGCTCTGTGATGTCGTCATTGAGGAGTGGAAGAGGACTCCAGTGGCAATCTGTGAAGCTCTGGTGAACCCCAGTGCTGGAAAATAATGGTGGCCACACAAAATATTGACACTTTGGGCCCAATTTGGACATTTCCGCTTAGGAGTGTATTTACTTTTGTTGCCAACGGTTTAGACATTAATAGCTGTGTGTTGAGTTATTTTGAGGGGAAAGAAAATTTACACTGTTATACAGACTGTACACTCACTACTTTATATTGTAGCAAAGTGTTATTTCTTCAGTGTTGTTACATGAAAATATATAATAAACTATTTACAAAAATGTGAGGGGTGTACTCACTTTTGTGAGACGCTGTACATAGAAAATAACCGTGACATACCCCTTAAATACCCCACCCATAATCAAGAACCAATGTGACAAGCTGTTTGCCGGCGTCCTCCCTACACCACTGTGCATGCGCAGGACTGACTACGGTGAGACAGAATGGACAAAATTAAAAGCAAAGCAAAAAATGGCCGGATAATGTTGGTTGCGTAACCCAGCAACGGCGATAGTCAGTAAACAAGTGAAATTACAGGCGCATATATTGACAGCTACGAATTACGCTGTATTGGATTGTGGCATGCTCCTGGGACTACAGCCTAATGAAGCTTACTCCAGAATCTTGTAAAAAACTTACATAAACCAATATTCAAATCACTTCAAACTGAAGCGTACCACAGACTAAGGTTATATAGATATGCATAATATTGCTAAGAAGTATTGAATAATGTATCAAAGTTGTATGAAACATATGTATACTGTTAAACCAGTAACCATACTGAGGGCCAGAATAGTACAGCTAGTCCAAGAATATAATCTTACAGACATAGTAACAACTAGATAATTACAAACTGACTAATTCCAGAGATTGGTATTTACAAATGAATCATTACAGATGAATCATTACAAAAAATGTAAGTCAAAGTGGGTGTTTAGATCCTTTGGTACCAAGGTGTGGATCTACCTTGTCTCATGCTGTGAAAGAATTCTCACTCTGTCCCCCCCACGGCTGTCCAGAGAAGAGGTAATGTGCCTTCCATAGGAAAACCATAGGGACTGCTGTATTTTCAACAATCCACCCACATTGCCAGTGAACACAGATCTCTGCAGTGTGGAGACGGCCAGTATTCAAAGCATGTTTACACAACATAGAATGTGCATTCACTAAAAGTAAAAATGTTTCAAATAATAGATATGTAAGTAAAGTTTCTCTGTAAATTCAGTATATTTCTTGCAATTGTTAATTTAGCCATTTAAAGGTTGCTGAGACAGGTACGTCTGAAATGGGGAACCTAAGCTGGAGGATATTATTTACAAAATTAGAAACTCCTGGGGATGTTTCCCCATTAAAATACAGGTTACTCCCATGGAACTCCTATGGAACACCTATATATTCGCTATGTATTCAATCACCATTGTATACTGCTTAATGCCATTAGGACATACCATGCCATATTACCAGTGATGGGCTTTAACGCTGTTAGGACAGCATGGAACGTCCTACCTTTTTTTGCATCCTGCACCCTCCTCCTTTTGTTTAATGGGAAATTGATCAGGGGGTGTGCCTAGCATCGTAGGCTGTTCCTTATGATCCTATCCTGTCCTTGAAATCACATGATTGCATCAACGATCGCATGATTTCATTTTTCAAGCAGGTGTTTACATAATAACTTCGTTCTGATGTTAAACACTTGCTCCGGGCATGAAGGGATTAATAAAGAACTAACAAAAAAAACCTAAATAAATCTATATGAGTTAGGGACAGAGAACCACAAGCTGTCACTCAAGGAGTCCAACTTGTCCTGTATTCTTGGGATTGGATGGCGATCAGGCACTGACTTTCTGTTCAATTCCCTGTAGTCACAGCAGAGCCTTAGACTTCTTCCTGACACAGACCACAGGTGAAGAGTATGATGATCTTGACTGAATAATTCATCCCCTGTTTATCAGATCTTGGATGTACTCCTTCACTTCTTGATGGAGGGGTTTTGGAACCGACATGTATGTCTTCTGGACAGGTGTGGTATATTTAAAAGTGATGTGCATGTTGAGAGATAGGATGCAACCAATATCATCATCATCAAAGGCGAAAGCATGTCATTCTTCCTTCAACACTTGTCTTACTGCTTGTTGCTGAGTCTCACTTAAATGGTCCACATTTACCGGAGAATTCCACTTCTGGTTAGTTCTACCACTGCTGTTAACCCACTTCTTTACTTTAAACTCTGGTGGCTTCAGCACATTGTTAGAGTGGTGGCTTGTTTGTTCACGTTGTAACTCTCAGTCACTGACTGGTCGCACTGCTGCTGGATACACTGTTTTTACAGTTTGGAGGTGACCCAGGAGTAATGTTCCCTCTAATTGTTTTTACAGCTGTGCTGACCTGCTACTGCTCTGAGCAATTTTTTTTTTTACCGAACTTGACAACTGGGTAGCACTTTAATATTATATAATAATACATATACAATAAAAGAAAAATTACAATCTGGCATTGGCAACTGAATAGTTAAACATATTACTAGCAGTGTGATTCAGCTAAAGACACAGAACCAGAATATCTAAAAATACAGCAAATTAGCAACTATGGAATATATAGCTTTGTGGGGGTTTTGTTTTTTTAAGTGCCATTTAATATTTAGTAGCTAGAGTTACTTCTGCTGTCAGAGTGCGGCACACAACATGTCTGTAAAACTCAGTTAGGGACAGGTTATGTTTTTACAGCCACAAGAAATATATGCAAGGGTTAAACTGCGCAGAGAAAAGCAACTTGTCACAAAAAAACAAAAATTGGTCTAAGCTTTTCTGTTGAATCTTTTTACTAAGTCTAATGGCTGCTGCTGAGACATAGGGGCCAATTTATCAAGCTCTGTATGGAGCTTGATGCCCCTGTTTCTGCGCGAGCCTTCAGGCTCACCGGAAACAAAGGTTATGAAGCAGTGTTCTAAAGACCGCTGCTCCATAACTTGTCCGCCTGCTCTGAGACCACGGACAGAAATCAACCAGATTGAATACAATCGGGTTTATTGCAGTGGAGGCTCCTCCATATGTGCACTCCCGCACGTGAGCCTCCTGTGAAAAAGGGAAAAAAAGAAAGAAATTAATTTTTTTGGCTGAATAAATATAATTTCCTCCTATTTGAAAAATTATATTTATTCAGCCAAAAAATGTTCTAGATTGTGCAGTTTAAATAAAATGTCTAGATTGTGCAGTTTAAATAAAATGTCTAGATTGTGCAGTTTAAATAAAATAAAAAAAATCCTTTAATATACCTCTCTACCGCACGTGCGGTAGAGGAGGTATAGGCTGCTATGTCCTTTTGGTCATGTTTTCTATGTATCTGCTGCTCCGCCCATAACAGAGCCTATACCTCTGCTAATCGCACAATTTGTGCGATTAGTGCCATTACTATGGGCGGGCAGCAGGGGGAGCACTGTTTTTTAAACTTGTGTGTTATCCCTCCATATTGGCTCACAGTGGCAGCGGCAGAAAAAGAAGAAGCTAGCAGGAGACCGGGCTGAGTGATCTAACAAGGTGAACATTGAATCACTCTTTAATTCTAACAGAGGGCTTACATGGGAGACTACCATACTGCTTGCAGCCTTGCAGTCACAAAGCAGCTTAATCCCAGAGCTGAGAAGACGGCTATTATGTTCACTCCATATTCCATAACAAAAGCCATCTTGTCTGCTCTGTGAATAAGCTGCCAGGAGCACCAGAGCCAGCCCACTGTTCCTCAGAGATCACTGAAATGAAGACCTAGTGTGATCGGCAACACTGAGTTTTCTATGGCTCAGTCTGGTTAGTGAGTGCAGGTCATAAACAAGACTTTCTATCGGGTCCTACATGTCACGTATAGAAGTAATCCAACAATGTTACCTGGCTGCTGCAGCATGTGGTTCAAGTTAGTGCTGTGTGCTGCTCTTAGCACAGATAGTAACCGTCTGCCTGCTGACTCCATGAGGCTTCTTTATAAATATCAGGAAGCCAGAGCCAAGAATTGTGTCGGGTGGGGGGCAAGAGTCACTTGCTCACTGGAAGCCGGTCACTCACATCTTACAGTTACCGGTAAGCCTTACCAGTTTTCCCCAGCACTAAAGTACATGTAGAGGGTCTGGGCAGGGTTGAGGATTCACTTAGGATTTAATTGTATAATGGAGGTCTGGGTGATATATATTGTAAATGCAGTGGTGGCAGTAGGGGGTTAATTATAAATTACCAGCAAAAAAAGTTTCCTTGGCCTTTAAGATTTTGCAGACTGCAGAGAGCCGCTGGAGCTGTCAGGGGCCAGGCACATTTGAGGAGGTCGGTCCTGTACACACGCTGTAGTCAAAAGCTCCCTAATCTAAATGAAAACAAAACATGTCCAGAGTCAATGCACATCGTAAATTTAAAGCTGCTCTTAGTTGTTCAACTTTGTTCACTAACGCAGGTCAGACACAAATCTCCAGTCAACATCTGACACGGTTCATATTATTTACACCGTATCCAGCAAAAATGACTACTTCTGTAAAGTGAGTTGTGGCTGCTATAATACCATGGTCCTAGTGCCCTTTCCTGAATGTATTTCTGTATATATTCTGTATTTAAATGTGTGTGTGTGTGTGTGTGTTTGTGTAAATGTGTGTGTGTAAATATGTGTGTGTAAATGTGTATGTAAATATGTGTGTGTGTAAATGTATGTGTGTGTGTGTGTAAATGTGTGTGTAAGTGTGTAAATGTGTGTGTGTGTGTGTGTGTGTGTGTGTGTAAATGTGTGTGTGTGTAAATGTGTATGTGTGTGTAAATGTGTAAATGTGTGTGTAAATGTGTGTGTGTAAATATGTGTATGTGTGTAAATGTGTATGTGTGTGTAAATGTGTGTGTAAATGTGTGTGTGTAAATGTGTATGTGTGTGTGTAAATGTGTATATGTGTGTGTGTAAATGTGTATGTGTGTAAATGTGTATGTGTGTGTAAATGTGTATGTGTGTGTAAATGTGTATGTGTGTAAATGTGTGTAAACGTGTGTGTAAATGTGTATGTGTGTGTAAATATGTATGTGTGTAAATGTGTGTGTAAATGTATGTGTGTATGAGGGTCCTCTAATAGGATATACTACAATATAGTACCCATGGGGGGGATTGTCCCTCTATGAACATTTTAAATGTTGGGAGGTATCAGTGCCAATCTTTCCTTCCAGTAACAAAAATGTCCTTTGCGTGCTACCAACAAATCACGTGACCAAAGAGACTGTCCTGTAGCTCTAATAATTTTATAACTTTTAACACGTACTCTCATTAGTTGGAATTGTGACTCAGTGTGCGGAGACGTAGTGGCGAGAACTTTGGGTCAGGAGGTGGCAGCGGATGTAATATATATAATTTTACATAACTGGTCCGTGAACCCCCATTTGAATAACCCACAAGCCGCCACTGGTTGATTGACAACCCCTGCTAGCGGCCGATTGGCCGCAAATCTGCAGGAGGCGGCATTGCACCAGCAGTTCACAAGAGCTGCTGGTGCAATGATAAATGCCGACATTGTATGCATTTATCAATGTGGAGCGGACATGATACGCTACATCGTATTATGTCCGCTCGCACTATGATAAATCTACTCCATAAAGCATTGCTGACAGCACCAGAAGCACACACAACAGCACAGTATACGTAAAGATAGGTAGAAAGTGTGCAGGTAATGAGTGTATATTGCCATAAAGTGTATAAGAGACAAGTGGGGTTTCTCTCTGCACTGCAGTTTAACCCTTACATATCTTTCTTGTGGTTGTAAAAACATAACCCTAACACTGAGTTTTACAGACATGTTGTGTGCAGCACACTGGCAGCAGAAGTAACACTAGCTAGCTACTAAATATTAAATGGCACTTTAAAAAACATAAAAAACAAACAAAAAAACACACAAACTCCTTGGATACCAGAGAGGGATGTTTCAGCCATCTCTGGCAAGTGATAGATTTACTATGAGTCTATGATGCCCATTTATCAAGCTCCGAATGGAGCTTGTAGGCCCGTGTTTTTGGCGAGTCTTCAGACTCGCCAGAAACAGCAGTTATGAAGCAGCTGTCTAAAGACCGCTGCTCCATAACCCTGTCCGTCTGCTCTGAGCAGGCGGAAAGGAATCAACACAATTCAACCCGATCGAGTACGATCGGGTTGATTGACACCTCCCTGCTGGGCCGCGAGTCTGCAGGGGACGGAGTTGCACCAGCAGCTCTTGTTAGCTGCTGGTGCAATGCTGAATAGGGAGAGCATATTGCTCTCCGCAGTCAGCGATGTCTGTTGGACCTGATCCACACTGTCAGATCAGGTCCGACAGACATTTGATAATTCAACTTCTATGACCCTAAAGGATATTATTTATATGACATTATGCATGTGACAATACTCCTGCCTTTAAAAAAAAATTAAAAAAGGGTTAAACAAAACTGACAAAGTTATGAATACAGCGGTATAATTTATCCCAATCACCACTGAGCTGCATCTATCGAGGGACCATTGCACATGAATTTGTTAGTTCCCCAGCGGGCAGCATAAAAGTCAGTCAGCAATCAGCATTTGAACTGCGTTACTTTACAAGATATCCTCGCCAGGGCCCACCTCTGTTTTAGTGGAGCGCGGTTACGGATTACAAATGTCTTTAAGTTACAGAGTTAACAAGATGTTGAAACATGTGTCTTGGGCTGCATTTATTATCCTATACTA